>NW_007232317.1:208242-214929 GCF_000164805.1 Carlito syrichta
AGGGGTTGTGACTGGGCCGGAAAGGCCCTGCAGATCCTCAGGTCAGCCTCTCCTTTCACAGAGGAGACTCGGGGCCCATAGAGGTGAAGTAGCTCTCCCAGGGTCAACTAGTCCACACGAGAGAGAGAGCTTGACTCAGCAATGCTCCACGCTATGGTGGTTGAAACCGCCATGCCCCTGTGGCTGTGGAAAGGCTGGCCTGGACTCAATGGGAAGCACCATGTCACTGCCAGAGACGACCGAGAGGGGGCTCCTGGAGCCACGCGTTCCTGAGTCAGAGTCAAGTCCAAGTCGCCCAGCTTGACCTCCACGGGCCTCCGTGATGGGGCTCCATTCTACCCATCGTTTTCCTACTCGTTTGCCAGTCTCGTCCTCTGCAACTCCTTGACTTCCAGAAGAATGTTTCTACTGCACTGTTCTCCAAATGCACCTCAACCCTCCATTCTTTTGGGCTTCCCAAAACCCGAATTAATAATAATGGCTGGTATTTAGCGTATTTTATTGGTATTTATTTAGTGTGTTTGAGGCACCCTCCCACCAAAGTGTATCTGTACTCATTCATTTAGCTAGTGTCACAGCAACCTCACCAAATAAGTTCGATGAGTACTCTCATACAGTGATCCCCAACTTTTTAGCATCAAGGGCTGGTTTCATGAAGACAGTTTTTCCATGGACAGCGAGAGATCAGGCATTAGGTTCCTGTGAGGAGCGTGGAACCAAGATCCCTCACACTTGCCGTTCACATTAGAGTTTGCGCTCCTGTGGGAATCTGACCGGAGGTGGAGCTCAGGCGGTGATGTGAGTGATGAGGAGAGGCTGTAAATCCAGATGAAGCTCCGCGCCCGCCCACTGCTCACCTCCTGCTGTACCGTCTGGCACCTAACAGGCCACGGGCTGATACCAAGGCCCAGTGGTTGGGGACCCCATTCTCAAATAACAGATGAGGTCACCGAGGCCAGGAGCTCTCACAAGGCAGCTGACCTCCAGGGCCCATGCTTCCATGGTGGGCACACGCTGCCTCTCTGCACGGGTGTGTCCTTTCTGTCCTGTTTGTATTTCAAAGCCCACATCATGCCGTTTCCTCCCGGGAGCTCTTCCCGTGCAGGAGGCCGTGTCGTGCTGTTCAGAGATGCCGTCTGTGCTTTCCTGGGACTCACCCCTGCTCCATGATGGGCAGCCTGGTCGTGCGGACTGCCTTGGTGGCACGTGAGTGGCCTGACACTCCCTGTGGAACTCACTCCCTGAGCTGCGAGGGGTCCCAGCATGTGTCCCATCCCAGGAGACACTTTACCAGCTGCGTTCTTTTCTCTCCACCAGGACACACACAAACGTGCCAGAAAGAGGTGGCTCCCCCAGCCTGTGTTCCAGAATGAAGACCAAGTGGAACCATGCAGTGGCCCAGGCACAGCGAGCTAGCCATGAGCAGATGGGCATCACTGCTGCCGGGCCCCAGGGATGCTGGGCTCACTTGTTACTTGTTACTGTGGCAGAGCCCAGCTGTTCTGATGGACACACCTGTACCCTGCCCCCAGCGTCCCTCCCCTCATGCCCTCCCTGCCCCACTGGTGGATCCTGATTTGCAGGATTCCAGCCTTCCCTCCTTTCTCTTTCTCGGGACAGTGCTGTTAGCACCTCCAGGGCCTGTGTGGTCCTCTGCCCTCCACGCCCCCGTCCCCAGCAGTCCAGGCACATGGGGGAGCTCCGTGTGTGGCCCCCATGAAGTTCCTCATAATTCTCATCATGTTTTGTGAATGAGGGCATCTCCCAGCGATCCATGCAGCCAAGGGCACTGGCAACCCCCTCCCCCGCACCCCTCCAGGTCACCATCTCCTCTCAAAGCCACTTCTGTGTTCTCTTCCCTTTGTCCAGCTGGGGCTGGAGGGCACGGGGAAGTCTGGGGTCTTCTGGGGACTGCGCTGGGGGCAGTGATTAGAGAGCAGAGAGCCTGCTGCGGCACCTACCTGCCAGTCCTCTCATGCCCCTCAGCTCTGCATGTAGACTAGTCACCTTGGGTCCATGCTGCCTCATCCCCAGATGCCGAGGCTGGTCCAGACCTTCCCTCAGACTCCTCCCTGCCCTGAGATCCAGGAGTCCAGGCTGGTGTCAATGGTAGAGGAGCGGCAAGGCGGAGAGACACCGAGCTGGATGCTGCCCCTCCCTCGGTGGGATTTCTGGAGGAACTTGCTGTCAGGGGATGCCAGGGCAACACCGCACTTCCTTAAATGCTGCACCAGGCTTCCCACTCACCTCCTCCAGTCCCAGCCCGAGAAGGGACCCTAGGAGACAGGGCTGCCGCCTGAGCACATGGGGTCTGGTGAGAGGATGTGGAGTCTGGCGGAGGAGCCAGCCCCCGCTTGAGCTGGGCTTGTGTGGCGACGCTGGCGTTTGGCTCCCTCAAGCAGGCAGGGACCCCAGGACTCGCCGTGGCTGCCCTCTGGCATCTGCAGAGGGTGGTCAGCCGAGGGTCTGAGCAGTGGGGCCCACGCTAGGGTCACTAAGGGACTTTGTGGGATGACTGAGATTCCATCACCAAGGCCAAACAGGGTGACTTCACCGTTGGGGCCGGTCTCAGGGCCGGTCATCGGTCACCTTCCCCGTGCAGGTGTCCAAGGGCCACGTTCTGATCTAAGGAGGATGGCAGAAGGCGGATTTCATGCAGTCACTGGGAGAACTCCTGACCCAACGGCAGGCCCAGACCCCTGGGATGGGTCAGCCGTTTCTCAGTGTGGCGCTCACCCCACCATGCCGTGGGGTCAGAGTCCTGGGAACAGGTGTTCACAAGCTCCCTGAGCTCTGTGCCAAGTGTGAGTGCCTCCTCTCCCTCAGAGCAAGAGAGTGCAAGCCCCTCTCACCCCTCTCTGCCTCCACTTGTCTTGTCAAGTAGAGACTGAGGAAGGGAGGAAGGGGAGAAAAGTTAATTTAAGGGGGAAAGCATCTCTGTTCTCGACCAATGGAACCTGCACACTGGGGCATTGAATCACCAAAGACGATGTGTTCATTTTGGAAGCTAATATTTACATGAGCAACTGCCTTGAATGCATGAAACCTGATGAATTGGCAAAACACTTTTGCTCCTTTTCCCCAAATTAATCAAGTGAGCTGTGACGGGCTATTTATAAGTCTAGTTAAGCGGATCCTCCCAGCGAGGGACACCGTCCTCCCAACCCCGCGTGCTCGGCGAGCACAGCTGCTCAGCGCCTCACCTAGATACGCGGAGCCGGAGGAGCTCGGTGGGAAGGTGCGTGATCTATTTCTATATTTAATGGGCACATTTCATCACAGCGGGGCAGCGGGGCAGCGGGGCACCACCTCCGATGAAATTATGTTTCAGAGACAATTCCTTCCATTCGCGTGACCCCTGGCGGCCCCGGGGTGCTCTCCAGGCAGGGAGCTTGCCTTCCACGCCTGCTGAAGGCCCTGCTTCAGTCTCTGACGCCCATGGCTGCTGGGCTAGGTGGAGAGCTCCCGTACAAGGCTCTGGGTAGGAGGGCATTCATCTGGAAGGGGATGGGCTGGGAGCAGGCCTGATGCGGACACTTAGACCTTCATCTGAGCAAGGACGTCCAGGAGCTGCCGCCTCCCAAGCTGGCCATCTGGCCTCTGTGAGCCTCTGACTGTGAACCGCGCGTGTTCTGACTGTGACCCGCCCTCACTCAGTTCTCAAGGGACACTGAGGGAGGGAGCAGAGGTACCCGCCCCTTACCTTGCCTCACTTGTGAGCTACTCTGTCATCCTGGGCTTGAGGGTCACAGGACCAGGAGGAGTCTGGAGGTCCTGTATGGCCAGCCCCTGATGTCTGGGGAGGAGGCAGGGAGACCCCAAGATGCCAAGGAACTTGCTGGTTTCCTGCATTTGAACAGGCGTGGAGCAGGGAGAGCAGCTCTGAGCTCTAGCTATCAGGACCCCCAAATATTCTCATGAAGCCACACCTCTCCAGGGAGGGGAAGGAGTCCATCAGGACCCCCAGGCCTCTCATGAAGCCACACTCTGCAGGCAGGAGAAGGATGTCTGTGTAAGGTAGCCGACTCTTCTTTCATGCTGTAGTGTGAATATTTGAGTTCCCCCAAATTCATATGTTGAAACTCTCACCCTTAAGGAGATGGTGTCGGGAGATGGGGCCTCTGGGAGGGGGTGAGGTCATGAGGCCAGAGCCTTTAAATGGGATCGTGCCCTCATCAAAGAGAACCAGAGAGCTGCCTCGCCATGTCCTCACGACACAGGAGAAGAGAGCTGTCTATGAACTAGAACACCAGATTCCACGTTTGCTGGTGCCTTGTTGACCTTGGACTTCCTACCCACCGGAACAGTGGGAGGCCACTTTCTGTTGTCGATGAGACTCCTGGTTTACGGCACTTTTGTTCGAGCAGTCCGTGGACGGAGGCCTTCCGGAACTCACTTTCGCTGCAGTTCCTGCCGCTGCCTCCCTCTGGCCCGCCTTGTGTCTGCTCTGAGTCGGTCACACCAGTCTCCTTGTAATCCAGCTGAGTCCCACTGACATGTCCAGATGAGACTGCCTTGAAGGTGTGGAGCCAGGAGAAGACAGAAGTGAGATTACACGGATAACCGGACTCTTCACTCCTCTCCAGCGGGACCCCCTGAAGAGACCCGCCTGCCCCCAGCCTTCCCCACGGTGCAGAGCCATCCTCCACCTCTGCCATCTGGATGCTCCTTGGAGGACACTGAGGTCCCCACAATCGGACACCTAGGGGAGAGAGAAGTCAGCAGTGGCGCTGGGAGCTCCGTCTTGAAAACGGCTGGTTTTGTGTGGTGTTGATCGCAACCTTTTTGTCCAGTGCCTTTCTGAGTTTCAGAGCCTGGAAAGCTGAAACCTGCCCTTCTAAGACTTCTGGCAGTAAGGGCTCTGGTTGAGCGTGACACTCCATCCACAAGATGTGCTCGTGTGAGAATTGGAGGGTGGAACTGGTTCCAGTCCTGTCTGCTGAGGCTTTGGCGAGCACTACAGAAAACACACCTGGACACTCTGGGCTGAGGACAGAGCTGCAGGTGACATGCCAGCTCTGGGGTGTCAGGGACACTGTGGCGAGAGGACAGGGCTTCGGGTGACATACCAGATCTGGGTGCCAGGGTGCTGTGTTGAGAGGACAGAGCTGCAGGTGACACACCAGCTCCCAGGTGTCAGGGTGCTGAGGCTAGAGGGGCAATGGCTCCCTCACTCCGCATTGCACCTGCATTCAGTAGGTCCATGGGGCCCTCCTAACTCCTGGCTTCCGAGGCTGAGCGGGTATTGCTGAGCATACTCAGATGTCATGCCCAGGGTCCCACCAAGAGGACACTCCTCCAGTCTTCTCCCCAGTTCTAAGCACCAGGCTCTCACCTTCAGTCATGTTCTGTGCAATATGAATGAATGGCTTCTGCTGCCTGCATGAACTCTGGCTGACCCTCTTGCTGGTTTGACTAAGATCTGCTTTCGTGTCTCGGTCACGTCTCTCCTAGTACCTAGCCCAGGAAAAAGTCGTCTTCAGAAGAGCGCCTTTCCTGTCCATGCAGGTGTTTGCTGTACTTCACCAGAAAAAGCAGTGGAGACAGCGGTGGGTGGGGCTCTTGGGTGCAGGGTTTCAGCACATTCAGCCCCAGTCAGGTATGATTCTTCAGAGATGTGCACACTTTGCTGCCGGCCCAGTGACAGTGTGCTGGGGAAGAGAGATTTTCTGAATGATGGGTCCTTCCTGTCCAGAGAGGGGTGTCCTAGGGAACTACAGGTCCTTCCTGTCCAGGGAGGAACTCCTAGGGCATTAAGCCTAGAGCCGCCATCTGGGCTGTGCCCCTACAGGTCTCAGAGGGAACAGTCTCCATAATAGAGCTATTATGGTGTAAAGTGGCTGGCCTAGGCAAGCTTTAGGGAAGCCTGAGGCCTATGAAGAAATTTCTTTTTGCTTTTTTTTTTTTTTTTGAGTCAGAGTCTCACTCTGTTGCCTAGGATGTAGTGCACACTCACGGCCACCACAGCCTCGACCTGCTGGGCTCAGGTGATCCTTCCATCTCAGCCTTCCAAGTAGCTGGAACTACAGGAGAGTGCTACCATGCCTGACTTATTTTTTGATTTATTATACTGACGAGGTCTCACCAAGTTTCTCAGGCTAGTCTCGAAACCCTGAGCTCAGGTAATCCTTTCACCTTGGCCCCCCAAACTGCTGGGATGACAGGCTTGAGCCCCACGTCCGGCCCTGGGTGGAAATTTCATGGAGAGATAGGAGGTAGTGGCTGAAGGGCATCTTCACCCCAGGATGTGAGCAGACAGACATGAGCCCTGGTGACCATCCGGTGATTCCTGATGACGCGTCTACACGTTTGTGTCCCAAGGCCTGTTCTCGTATTCTGAATGACTTGCACATTGCTGTGCCACATGACACTCGCAGATGCAGTGGCTGAACAACAAACATCTGTGGGAACAGCATGGGGTTGCTGAGGGCCAGAGAGCCAGGAGAGCTTGGCCTGGTGGGCCCAGCTCAGTCTCAGGAGGTGTTGGCCAGGCCCACAGCCACCAGGGCTCTTCCTGGCTGCAGATCCATCTCTGAGTTCATGCAGGCATGGGTGGGAGGCTTGGGTTTCTTGCCACAAGGGCCACCCATGGCAGCTGCTTTCCCAGAGCAAATGGTCTGAGAGAGGGAGAGGGAAGGAGGGGGGAGGGAGCGAGAAGGAGAAGTGGGGAGAGAAGGGGAGGGAGTG
>NW_007232317.1:215205-219369 GCF_000164805.1 Carlito syrichta
TCCACTCACCTGTGTCCTTTCCCAGCGCCCTGTCCTTGTGCACATCTTCACGTGTGGAAGCTCGCAGGCGGCACCCCTCACCCAGCACTCCCTGACCCCGTCCTTACCGTGAGGGCTGACCTACAGGCTAGAGGCACGATTTGGAGAGCGTGATGTCTGAGGAAATGAGAGCGACTCACAGTCCGTGCGCGTGGTGTCGGTTGGCAAATTGGCCATGTTTTAAGCTGCGTCGGTAAGAGGAAATGCTTTTTCTTTTCTAGATCTGGAATGATCTTTTAACCACTTTCTTGAGCCCAGGACATAGGCCCCTGACTTCTGGCTCAGGCTGGTGGGTGCTACCGTGACCCTCTCGGGTCTGCGTCTTGCCCACCTGCTCCAGGGCAGGTCTGCCCTCTCCCTCACCTTCTGCGGGAGACAGAGCACACGCTTCCAGCCCATTAAGATAACTTTGGAGCCACTTAAGACGGGCTATTTCAAAAGGTACCAAATTCCCTGATCTTATAACTGAACCATTTAACTAGATCATCCCGTAAAGAGCATATGCGTTAAAAATACCAGTTAATTACTTTTTTTAATTCCCCGGGCACAAATAAGTCCTAGTTAACTGTCTTTGCACATTTATATATTTAGACATCAGGATGTGACTTTATCTTAGTCTCAGCAGCCGTAGCCCGGGCGTCGAGGACGCTGGCTCTAGAGTCACTGCCCCGCTCCCCGGTCACTCAGGGACGCGCTCGCCTGGATTCACTGTCATGCGCCTCCAGGGATTTACGGCGACACCCTAGGAAGACGGTCCTTCGACCAAGGCCTTGGCAGCAGTTCTGGGTTGGAGGCTGCCCGTGGTTGGTCTGAAAATGAGGCTGGAAGCATCGGGGCAGAGAGGCGTCAGTTAAGCCTCGGCCCTGCCTTGCTGTGCGACTGGTAAAACCCAAAAGTACGTTCAGCTTCCTCCTTGGAAGCAAGGAGCATTAAGGAGGCCTGAAAATGTGAATCAGACCATGCGGCCTTGGAGCACACACGTGATCATCTTTCCTCCTGCCTGCGTTTAGACTACAGAGTTGACAAGGTACCCATGGCCTGTCTCGGTGGGGTGGGGGTGGAGGTGAGGGGCTCTGGGGCCGCCTCAAGGGCATCAAGTGGCGCCGGTTTGGACGGGCCAGCCCAGCTCTCGTTTCACTTGTCCAGTGCCCTTCCACTGTTTTGGAATCTGGCTACCTAGTGGTCTCGCATGTTTGGAACCAAATAAGTACTGAATGAATGAATGAAATGAGTCGATGGGAAGTCCCAGCCAAAGCCCGTCTCCCTCTCCCTGCACAGAAGTGCAAGCCCCTTGTCGATGGGAGGGCCTCTCTGGTCCTGTCTCAGAGCCTGGCCACCTCTGCTGTTGCACCACTGAGGGAGGGCGGTTATCTAGTTTCCAAATAATCAGTACATCAGGAACGGCAAAGGGACGAGAGGAGTCACTGCCTGAGGTGGGCGCAGACAGGGTGGCACATGACAGGCAAAGAGACCAAAGGAGAGGAGAAACAGGACACACATAGAGAGTGACACAGACTCGGGAACCATGGTAGTCCCAGGTAGCGGAGGGGGGCAGACAGGCTTGGTCACGTTCGCAGCTTGGTGGGGTCTTCGTGGGTTCCACTCAGCACTAGTTCACCTGTGCATTCTTTCACTTCAGCGACAGCGAAGTGTGAAGCCGGCGCCCACATGGGAAGTGAACTGAGGGTGGGTGGATCCAAGGCCTCGGAGCTCTGGGGTTCTGCTGGCACCGAGTCTTCTGGTGGACAGTCCGCTCACACTGTTTGACTGTGTCCCCTCCAAGCTGCACGTTGAGACGGAGCCCCATCGAGGGACTATTAGGGGGCAGTGAGGCCCCAAGGCTGCCTCGGGAATGGAGCAGAGCCTCAGGAGAGGCTGCAGGGACGAGCTCCCTCTGCTGCTCTTCTGTTGAGGGAGGACGCCGTCTTGATCCTCTCAGCCTTTCCACCTTCTGCCAGGTGGGGATGCCGCAGTGAGAAGACGCCATCCATGGGCAGCCCTGGTCAGACACTGAACCCGCTGGGGCCTGGATCCTGGGCTTCCCGGCCTTCGGGACTGTAAGCAATAAACTCTGTTCTTGATGAGTTACCCAGTCTCAGGACTCTTGTTACAGCAGCACACATGGGCTGAGACAGCCAGCCGGGGTGTGAGCCATCCTCCCAGTTGATTTCCAGGTGCCACTGAACAAAAAGCCGCACTCACCTTCATTCTGCTCCGCAGGGAAGCTGGATCCTCCCCTCAATGGGTATAACCAAGTGGGTGCTGACCCACCCCTTCCATATGCCCCTGCCAGGCATGTCTGCGCAGCAAGTATGCATTTCAGCTCAGTGCTCAGGGCATGAAGGCTGAGGCCGAGCTGCTGTTTTAGGAATGAGTGCACAGGCAAATGGTGGGGTGGGCAGGGCCTCCCAGGAGGGCAGGTGAGAGGGGCCCAGCACTCCAGTGTCCCCAGGTCAAGCTCCTGGGCATGATGTTGGCGGGATCAAGACAGGGGCAGCTGGCAAGTATGGAAACCCTGGCTCCTCTGTCCAGTCGGGAGGTCACAGGGCCACCTTTCACGCAACGATCTTGCCTGTTCCGCCTGTGGCATAATTGGATCTGCAGAACCTTGGGTTTGTGTGATGGCAGACCACGTGGTCGTGGCATTCCCCTACATGTCTAGGTTATTGTTTGGGGTCTGGGTAGGGGTTTCTCTGTGTCCCCCGGGGGCCTCCAGAGGCCAGGCTTCTCCAAGGTTTAGGGTCTTGGAGTTGAAGGAGACTGCGGTGAACCCCTTGCACCAAAATTGGCGTGGGGGACCCTGAGGGTGTTTGCTGTCCACAGTGCCTTGAGGGCACACAGGTGGGCGCAGTGCCACTGCCCTCCACCAGGCATAAACGTTCCTCGAACCGTGACCCATGGTGGGCCCTGGCTGGGCAATCCTGTGGGTCATGGCCAATGTCACCGCCATCACGCCACGGAAGGAACAGCGCCTGGCCAACTGGACAGGCCCTGGCCTTCATTTCACAGAGAGTGGAGGGTGCTAGGACAGGCAGGACTGGTTGTGGCCAATGTCTGGGCATCGCTGCTAAGGACAGGAGGGCCGGCGAGATCTGGGGCCATGTCCTAGGTGTACGGGAGGTGAAGACAGAGCCAGCCCTGGGCCCGGGGTGTCCTCTCTCCGTGCCACGTGCATCCCCACTGTGGTCTGGCCCCAGCCGCATTTGTTCTTACAAAGGGCAGGTGAGACGATCGTCACATCCTGAGTGGGAAACAGACTCAGAGCAGGCCGAAGATACACCCAATGATGCTCACGTGATGGGTATTTCATCTTCTAAAGAGCCATTGTCTGGTTTCAAGAGCTAGTTCTTTGCCTCCAGCTTCACCTTCACGGGCCCTTGCACGGAAGGGCACGGAGAACCGCGACTCACCAGACGGCGTAAAAGTGAGACTGGTGCCTTCTCCTAGATGCTAAATGAGAAAGGGGCGGTGTCAGCCTGTGGTTCAGGACGTAAGAGCCAGGGCCACTCGCAAGCTACCTTCCTTGGACAGACCAATCTAACTTCCGTATGCTCGAATGCTCCCACAGAATAGGGGAGAATCTGTCTCATAAAGGTGTTGAGAGGATTAAGCGAGTTAACACTTGTGAAGGGCTTTAATACAGTGCTTGGTACGGAGCTAAGTGCTAGCTGTCAAGCTGTCACTTGGTCAAGAGCGAGCAGGCATCATGCAGCTCCCAGCCTTCTACGGGCGGGAGGGGCACCCTTTTGGCTTCTCACCATGGGATAGAAGAGGAAGTGTGAACCCACCTCCACCGAGAAGTCCGGTGTCCAAAATCTTCTTGCGTGTGACGATGGAATGTCAAGAAACTGGCAGAACCAGCAACCTTCTGAGTCGCTGGACTTCAACTTCAGATCAGGACTAGCGGCTTAAATTCAGCCAGTGAACGGAGACTTTGACGGCAGCAGGCCTTGCCCTCAACTCTGAGTCCTGCTGATACAGGGTGCGTTCTTGCCATCGGCACCGGCTCACGTACACAATCCACACTTGACCATGGCAGGGGGAGGAGTGGCAGGGGAAGGGAATGTACTGGAGAGCGCCCTCTTGTTTGTGAAAGGTATCAAGCATCCCCTCTCCTCCCCCCCA
>NW_007232317.1:219389-254185 GCF_000164805.1 Carlito syrichta
TCCTCCCCCCACCCCCAGAACCGAGGCAGATCCCAGGTCAGTACCTGACACACATCCCATTGGGGTGACTTGCCCAATAGTCCTTTTTCCTTCTTTATCCATTTCACTCCTTTTCAGGTCAATCTGCCCAAGCTCAAGCATGTTCTCGGTGCAGTTCGGCAAACACTTTCTGTGAGCCATTGTGCGTAAGGCATGTTGCCAGACCTCGGGACCTTGCAGGTGACCGAGACATGCGCCTGCCCTCAAGGTGTCGGGGGAGGTGGACACACAGAGGCCAGGTGTGACCCAGGAGGGCGTCTCACCAACTTCTGAACCTCCAGCCCTGCTGCTTCCCCCTCCACGAGGCCCCTCCGCCATCTCTCTCTTCCTCTCGTGAGAAGACTGTTCAGAAGGCATCTCCACACCTGCGTTCGGCAGCCATCTCTTTCCATTCCCCCTTGAACTTGGCCCCCACAGACTCCCGCCCCTCCCGCCCACTGACTGCCACCAAGTCACCGTGTTTCTGGATCTCACTGCTGGTTCTCAGTCCTCATTTGTTTGCACCCTCAGCAGCGTTGCACACCGTGGACCACTCTCTCTCCTGCAGATGCTTTCTTCGCTTGGATCCCAGGACACGGTACTCCAGCTTTTGCCTCTCAGCCTCCCCCCTTCACGGTCGATGCTGGGTCCTCGGCTCAGCCCTTGAGTGCTCCTTCTCTGTCTACACCGCCCCAGTCGTCTCATCCAGGCTCAACTACACGCCGATGACTCTAGAAGTCCTAACTCAAGCCGGGCTCGGTGGCTCAGCCTGTAATCCCGTGCCTTTGGGAGGCTGAGGTGAATGGATTGCCTGAGCCCACGGGTTCGAGACCCACCTAGGCAGCGAGGCCTCATCTCTACAATAAATCAAAAAATTAGCCGGTCATGGTAGCGCGCGCCTGTAGTTCCAGCTACTTGGAAGGCTGAGGCGGAAGGATTGCCAGAGCCCAACAGGTTGAGGCTGCGGTGGCCGGAAGCGGCCACTGCACTCCAGTCTGGGAGACAGAGTGAGACTCCAACTCAAAAAAAAAAAAAAAAAAAAGTCCTAACTCTAGTCTGACCTGTTCCCCCAGAGTCAAGATTCATGTGCTCAGCTATCCTCTGGACACCTCTACTGGATGATCAATAAGCATTTAACACTCCCCCTGATCCACATCGAAGCAGTGGTCTGCCCCCCAAACTGCATCCCCTGTCATTGCCTCTTTATTCAGTCAGTGGTGACGCCATCCTTCTGGGTGCTCAGGTCAAAACCTCATGGGCCATCCTCAAATCTTCCCTTGACCTCCTGTCCCACTCAACTCGTTGGCAGCCACATTTATTTCCACCTGAGAAAACACGTCTACAGGTCGCCTATTCCTGTCACCCCCACCACACCACCAAGCAAACCACTGTCAGAATGCTGTCCTGGTCTCCTCTTCATCGGTCCCCCTACCTGCATCCTAGCCCCCCTTTGATTCATTCTTGGCATGAGTCTATTAACAGATGGTCAGATCATGTCACTCCACATGAACCCCCCCATGACTCCCATCCCAAAGTCCAAGGCCAAGGCCCTATGGCAGTTCACCGCATTGCATCGATGTACCACATTTGGTCTTTTTGCTCATTTGTCGATGGGCACTTGGGTCGTTTCCACCTTTTGGATATGGCAAGCAATTCTGTTATGAATATTGGTATGTGGCTATCTGAGTCCTTGATTTCAGTCCTTTGGTTTCGACATCCGCTCTGCTTCCGGCTTTTCCTTGAGAGGATCAACCATCCTCTGGTCTTGGTACCCTGCACTCCCTAGTCCCCTCTTCCTGGAGTATCGTCACCAACCTGTGTGACTCGCCCTTACCCCTCCTTTTAGTTCTCGCTCCAAGGTCTTCTCTAGCCACCTGCTTCGAATGGCGCCTGTTCCCTGTTCGAACGTCTATCCACAGAACCGACAGCCCTTAACCTATTTGAAAACCTGCTGTCTCCTTATCATCCATCCTCCTCCCTTCCCCACCCTGGGATGGCAAGGGTTTTATTTTTTCAGTCTATTTTGTCTCTGCTGTATCCCAGTGCCCAGAATGGTGTGTCTGGTCCTTAAAGGACAGGCATTGTTGTGAAAAATAATTATAAAACGAATGGGTGAAGTCTGAGCCTAGATGTAAAGGATCTGCTGAATGAGCCAGGCGGAGGGGGCAAGGAAAGGGAGGAGGATTTCTGCTCTGAGGTTGCGGCGCGGCTCTGATCAGTGACACAGACCAGGGCTCCTGGAGGCAGAGGCCCCACAATTACCAACTATCATACGGGGTCTTCCTTGCCCACCCTCAGGTACCTTCTGCCTCCCTCCCTACAAGGAGCAATGTCTGTGTAGAGGCGGATGGGTGACCCCAGACTCTTCCGAATTCCACAGTGTGGACGTGAGGGATAAGCACAGCCCACAAGCCCCTGAGAGGCGCGTCTAGGGTCTGTGCCTAGACTGAGAGACTGCTGCCCTGCTGATGGCACTGTTGTGACCACGCTGGCTTTACTTGGGGCCTGCTGGGTCTCTGAGCCACCCTCCCAAGTGCTCCATGCTTTATTCCTGATGCAGGAGGTTTTAGCTCAAGGATCTTGGGCGAGACTGGGGCCTCTGGCCGCCCTTGGTCAGATCAGAGCAGGCTGGAGCTCTTCCTGGTCTCCATCGGCAAGCATCCTCCCGGGCCCCTCTGGCGACTGCTCCATACATGCCCAGCTTGGCAGGTCCCAAGAGACGTGAGCACTGCAGGGGACACGTGCAGCTGCGATGGTGGTGACAGGGTGATGGGAGCTGTGCGGTGCCTCCTTTCCATGCCCTGGGTGCAGGGTGGCAGCCAGCCGGGGACCAGCTGAGACTCCCTGACCGTGCACTCTCCCAGCCCTATTGGAGGCTGTCTGGGTCCCAGAGCTGCCGTCCGAGGTGGCCCCTGAAAACACGGAAGGAGCCCCCCGGCCCGAGGCAGCCGCGCTGGCTGAGCACCTCCACACGGGAACACGAATCCAAGAGCTGCTCGGCGGCAACCCGCGGCCACCTCTGCTCCTGGCCTGACCCATTTTCTCCGACGACAACGTGACTCTAATAATCCCTCTCTGCTCTCTGTCTTGCCTAGAGGCTACCGGAGTTCATTAGATTAAAAAAATCTATAAACTACTTGCTGCACCTTGGAGGTAAGCGCGTATAAGTACATTGTAATAATAAGAAGGTGGCAATAATTACCTTGATTAATTTATGCATAAGACAGAAAAAAGATTCTTAATTAAGAAACATTTTGACGGCGTGAACTCAGGCCCCTTCTACTGGCGATCACGCGCCGGCAGTGATGTTGGCTGTTCTCGGTGCCCTCCAAGCGCTTTGCGTCCAGGCGCGGATGGAGGCGCTCTCTGGCCAACACACCGGAAAGGCGCGAGATGGAAGACAGGAGGGCGGTGCTGTAATTACAGAAAACAGAAACGAAGCTGCCTGACAATACTCGATACTTGCATTGGCCTGCGAGTGATTAAGAGCCAGTGGGGAGCCGGCTCGGTGGCTTAGCCTGTAATCCGGCGCTTTGGGAGGCTGAGGTGAGTGGATTGCCTGAGCCCGCGGGTTCGAGCCGCCTGGCAACTTGGCGAGACCTCATCTCTACAATAAATTAAAAAATCAGCCAGGCGTGGTAGCACATGTCTGTAATTCCGGCTACTCGGAAGGCTGAGGTGGAAGGATCACCGGAGCCCAGCAGGTCAAGGCTGCAGTGGCCGGGAGCGACCACTGCACTCCAGTCTGGGCAACAGAGTGAGACTCCAATTCAAAAAAAGAAAAAAAGAAAAAAAGAGCCAGTGGGGAGAGTCAGTGCTATTGACACAGCGCAAGCACTTTCCAAAAGTCTGTTTTAAAGCCATGCTCAAAACGAGCACAGATGGCATCATGGGTGGGCGGTGGAGCCAGGGACAGACAGTGCACTGCTGTGAACCTCCCTCTCTGCGCCCTGGGGGTCCTGAGTCTGAGAGGACAGAGCCTGTGCTTTTGGTGTTCGGGATACTGAAGGAGTCACCGGAATGTGGCCGGACAAAGCTCTTCCAAGAGAAAGTGCTTCCACCATGAGGATGCCCAGACTTCTTTCCAAAGAAACGAGAAGCAGCTCAGTGCGAAAATGCCGCACAGATCCCACAGCCAACGGTCAGTCCTCCCAGACAGAGGACACCAGCGGGCCCGTGTGCACATGTGGCAAGGAGTGCCCACCCCAGCAGAACACACGCGGGTCACCTCTGGGGGTCCTGGCACCTGGACTGTTTTGGGGGCTACAGGGCATGCTGTCCTGATCTTCTGTCCCATGATGGCATGCTCTGCTCAGCCCTGTGGTGATGGATCAGTCGATTTGCTGTGACGAGGGCCGCGAGGGGGATTCAACCCCCAGCATATCCTGTAGGATGTCTAGTGCCAGGACATGGGGGCAGGGCCTTGCTGATGGAGTGCCATCTTTGAAGATAACCACAGATACAGTGGACTGAGGCTCCTGCTTCAACCTGTCCTGCACAACTTACAGGGGAAGACTGGGAGACCCTCGGGAGGTGAGAGAAGGGAGACTCCTCTTTCAACAGCTAAGCAGAAGCAGGAGAGTCTATTATCTACAGGAGCCAGAGATGGCTGGAGCAGGGGAAAGGAGTGTTTGCATGTGTGTGCACACATGTGTGCATTTGCATTTGTGTATGTGTGTGTGCCTGTGTGCTTGCCTGTAGGTACATGTGCCTGTGCCTGCATGAGTGTGCAAGTCTGTGTGTGTCCACATGTCTCTGTGTGTGTGTGTGTGTGTGTGTGTGTGTGTGTGTGTGTGTATGTATACCTGTGTCTGCATGTGCATATGTCCTGGTAAGTGGACTAGGTAGAGTGCAAACACAAAGCTGCAAGATACAACACTCCTTAGGCCGTGTGGGTGCTGTTTCACCCACGAGTCTCCTGACTTCTAGGTGGAGGGAACCAGCCACTCTGTAGTCCTTTGAGTCTGAGAGAACTGGTGGGGAATGTGTTGGAACAGGCGACTGTATGGGCAACGTGTGTGTTTTGGGCACAGCGAGATGCCCTGATGAGGACCGACAGCAGCCCTGGAAGGGCAGAAGCACACAGAGCGTCACAGGTGGAAGCTCCTTCTGGATGTGGCAGGGCATCTTCTCCGTCAGGGCCACGGCCTTCAGCTCTGGCCCACGGTGAGTGAGCAGTGTGGAAAGGCTGAAGTGTCGAAACATGGTCTGAGACCAGGCCGCCTATGCTGGGCACTCACCCCCACCAATCTGAGACCCACACGCTTCCCCTGTGCCAGGCTTGGCGCTGGTGACCAGGTCCCAGAGGTGCATGGGAAGCGGCACGGCTCCTTGGGCAGCTTGTGGTGTACTTGGGAAGTGTGGAGGGAGGTGGCTGCAGCAGCGTCCCCAACTCCTCACCCTCCCCTGACCACACGTGCCCCCCTGCCAAGTGGCAGCGCCCTCTCCTTGGGACGAGCAGCTGGCCCTGCCCCAGTTAAGGAGTCAGTCGAGTGACCAATGACTGGCGGGATGCTGGCAGACGTGATGCCGAAGCTGACTTTGGCTGTGCCTCGGCCGTCACGTGGCAACAGGCTCCACTTAGCCCCACAGAGGAACCAGGCACGCAAGCGGAGCTCACTCCACTTGAGGCCGGCATAGACGTGCCGCTGGCCCCAGAGAGGTGGACTGAGCAACTGCCCAACCGAGTTCAGCTTGGAGCCACGGGCTAAGTGCATGCATGTTGGTTCAGCCCGCTGAGGCCACAGCATTATTGTGGCGACCAATGCAAGATGAAAAGATGCCTGATGATTCCAATGTGTCTACAAATGCCAAGGTCACTGCACTGTGGGGAAGAGGGCCTGAGTTCCAGGGCAGCTCTAACTGGAGCGTGGCCCTGGGCGTGTCACGTTCACAGCTCTAACTGGAGTGTGAGCCTGGGCATGTTGCGTTCGCGGCTCTTACCGGAGTGTGACCCTGGGAGTGTTGTCTTCAACTCCATTCCCTCTGCTTGGCAAGATGAAAGGATTAGACTGAATCTGACTAGTTGGGGCTCAGGATTGGTCTCAGAGGTCTTTGAACAATGTAAATGTGTATGAGTATTCTACAGGAGCATGTTCCTCATTGGAGAGGGGCGTTGGTTCATTATTTTTGTCAGATACTTACAGAGTTGCGATCTTAGGAACAAGAACTTCCAGAAGAGGACCTTTCTGAGGACTGTTGGCGATGAGCGCAGTGCCGGGCGTCTGTATTGGGAAAACAGCCCAGGAGTTAGGAGTGAGCTATCTGGGGGCATGGGAGGCAGGGAAGGCTTATTGCCTGCTGGCCTGTGGCAGAACCTGAGCCTTGGCCTGTGACCCACATACATGGCAACTGGAAAAGAGGCCCTGGGACAGGTGGGAAGTTCTGTGCCCACTCCTATGAGCTCGGGATCCTCTCCCCTGCTTCTTCCTCCTCTGCCACTTCTGGGGCCAGTCCCAGGCATCCCTTCCCAGCGGCCTCTTCTCTCTGAAGCCCTTCCCACCAGCCTCTTCTCCCTGAAGCCTTTCCCACTGCTTGGGTAGTCTGGCTCTTCCTCTGAGACCCACGGTGCCGAGTATCCACGCCCTTCTAGCTTCTGCAGGACTCGTCACTTCTCAGAGACCCGGCTGCTCCCCAGTTCTAAGAGAAAGAGTCCTTGCTTCTGCTTCCTGTGGGCCTCATGGCCCCGACCACAGACAGCCACAGCCCCTGGGCCATGCTGGTGCACCAGGCTGTCCTCAGACCATGCCGCCTGCTTTCAGGTCACCCTCCTCCTCTCAGTCCTCACCCCTCACTGTTCAGATGTCCACCGACCCTGGCTGTTATTCCAGGCTGGCTCTACCTTTCCCAGATGGTGACCCAGGTCTGTCTTGTGTCTCTCTCCTCTTCAGTGGAACTTTCTACATTCTTCAATGCCCTGTTAGGTGACAGATGGATCGATTGTAGATAAAGTGCCAATGGCTAATAGTATCAATGTCTCCCCTGGGTGCAAATTCCACACTGAAGTCCAGGGCTTCATGTTCGTATCTGCAGGAGTGATGCCGCATCCCTGGCGTGGAATCCGTGGCACCCCTCCGTCCATACTACCCGAGTTGTTTGGCATTCTAGTCTGTTCTACAAGGGTTTTGGAGGGGCTGAGGGCCAGGGCAGGCTGCCTGCTTTCTTCTGGCTCTGCCTCCGGCTTTGGGCCCTGGTAGCCCTCCCATTGTCTAGGTTACCCCAACAAGCCTGTCTGTTAAATGGATCATGACCTCAGAGTCGAGTGGTTGAGAGAGCGTGTGCACATACGCAAACGCGGGGTCACAGACCCCACCTTGTTCTTTAGCTTCTGCCCTGCTGTGGAGTGGCATCCTCAGGTCCTGAGGCCTGAGGTCTCTCCCCAGACCGTCTGCTCTGGGAACTTTGGTCTGCCAGCTGTGTTCATCATCCCATCCTAAGGAAGGCACCAGAGACACTCCTAGGGGTGCAGGATATGCCTGGCCTCCTCAGCTGGAGGGAGAAGGCGTTGGGCCCAGGACCCAGGACTCCCACCTTCCGTTGCTGGGCCTTCTCCAGCACAGTGATCCACCATTCGTGGGTCCCACAGTCTACGAGCCACCCTGGCCAGTTGGGAGCCCATCCCCCAGCAGGGGCTGCCCTGTGTGGTGGGCTTTACGCAGCATGGGGCTGTGGAAAGGGTTCTGCACAAGTTGCATCTTTATAGCCTACATTTTATCTTCACAGCAGGGAGGAGTCCTCTGGGACAGCCCTGGCCTTCTCATTTCTGTGCTGTTAAGAGCTGCCAGCAGAAGCACATGGTACTGTGGCCTGCATGTGCAGCTTTAGGCATACCCACGCTGCAGCCCATGGACGACACGGGGAAGGACAAGGCACAGGGCACGGGCCTCAGTGTCTGTGGGTGTGGGTCACGTGAAGGGTGACACAGTGGCAGCAGGAACACACCCTGGACATGGCCTCCAGCAGGGGCTGGAGCCTGAGGAGGGGTCCTGGGGTGGCCGGCCTTGGCCGTCCCCTTCCCCTCAGGCTCCAGCCTGGGTGTATGGGTCACACTGAGGCTGTGGGTGAAGTGTCCTCTGGCCTGCTGACCACACCCTGCAGCTGGGTGCAGTGAACGTTCTCAGCACCCTCCCGTGAGGCAGTCGCCCTCCAGGCTGGATGAGACCAGAACGAGCATGCTCAGACCAAGTCCAGTCACTTTAGTTCCCTGGAGTTCACCTTTGGTTCATTATAATACTAAAAATCCCACCCTGGAGAGAATTGCAGCCCTTTCTGTAACTGTGACATGTATGAGTGCGTTCTCACATGGCCCCTGAGGATTGGAAGTACCCCTCCCCCAAGCCTGCACCCGCCCATGTATGATGCTATATGTCCCATGTGCCTTGGACGGCCGAGCACGGTTTCTTCCTGTCCAGCAGCCGCTCCTGCACCGCCTTCCCTGTACATAAGTTCCTGAAAAAAGCCCAGGTCTCGTCCACTGACTCCGGGTCGCTTTGGCGGCCTCTCGGACGCAACCCCTTCTCTTTTGGGGTCTCTGGGGTCCGACACAACACCAAGGGAGCCTGGAGACCTGGGAGTCAGCTCCTGGCAAACATCCCGCCTCCGACGCCCACCTGGTGATCACTGCCCTCTCTGGGTCCGGCTCATTGTGGGTCCTATAAGGGCAGCCTGATGACTTTCCAAGCCTCTGTCCCCATCTGAGGTCACAGGCCACAGGCTGTCATGCATATTCATGTGCACAAATGGCCCGAAGCCACAGGGAGTGCGGCTGCCAGAGGCACTTTGCACAGCTCTGGAATCAAAGCCTTGTGCCTCAGAGACAAGCCAGCAGTGGAATTTCTAGCATTTTCTTTATGAGAAGGACTGGGCCACACCAGGGCCAGAGCAAGGCCATAAGGGCACCCACCCAAAGCTGGTGCTGGGCCTGTGAGGCCAGGGCGCTCCACCATCCCCCGTGTGTACTCTGGTGGCCCCTGTGGACACCCTGCACCCACCTCGGGGCCAGGTGTAGACTTATGGGTCTGTGGACTCACTTTTGGCTGGTTATTTTGTTTTAATGCCCCAAACCAATTTTAAGTAAAATAAAGGAATCCCCTAAATATTCTATACAGAGCTCTCTTCTCCTTCTTAGAGGGACATTTCAAGACTAGTTTCACACAGGTTTAGCCGAAAGGGAAATTAAACTCTACATTTAAGTGGAGATTATGCACAAAGGAATCCATTAGTTTCAATATTTCTCAGCAGGAGGGCTTAGAGTTATTTAAATAAGTTTAGATATTAAACCTAAAGTAGCCATTAAAGCAATGTGGGTTTGTTTGTCTGTTTTTTTATCCCCAGAAATCTTTTTTTTCCAGCTGACTGAGAAAATCTATTGCTTAACCGATGGAGGATATTTTAATGCATTTAAAAAAAATCCAGGGACTTTTAATATAGCACTTCCTTTGAATTTTTAAGTACCATATTACAGCGTGCTTATTATAGCCAAGTGTCATCTTTTGGACAGATTAAATTCTCAGCGTCTTCCCTTTCCCGCCCCGCCCGGCAGAATGGCGCTAATATAAACGCCGACATTAAACCGTATTGGCTATGGAAGAGTCTTTGATTGTCATTGAGATTATTTTAAAAGTTATTTAGGCCCCCTGTTACATCTCTGCAAACCACTGAGAAAACGTTTCGCTGGGTTTCTCTCTGCGACATTTCTTTGGGGATTCATAAATATTGATTGTACCGTAAAAAATTGATGGAATCTTGAAACAGACTGCAGTCGAGGCAGCTGGGGAATTTACTCAATTTTTCTCAATCGCTGCAGTCTATAAAAAGAGGAGATTTTGCAAATTGTTTCTCACCTTGTCTTTTTAGTATTTAATAGCTCTCGATTCTACAGCCTTCTGAACCGCTCGCCGGGCATGTTTTCTATCAAAATGAAATCAGACCTATTCAACAGGAATTAAAAGGTGGAGCAGGTTGCGGATGGGTTAAGCTCTGCCCGTTCGCCACCCTCTCTCTCCTCCCATCTTCTCTCTGCTCCCAGCATCCTGCTGTTGGGGTCATATAACTCCCCACTGTCCCACAGATGTCCATGAATGCCCTGGCGCACCCCCTCCTATATCCCAGGGCCACCATGGAGGTAAGGTCAAGGGAAGACATGCCAAGGCCGGGCGCTGTGGTGGCTCATGCCTGTCATCCCAGCACTTTGGGAGGATCACTTGAGCCCAGGAGTTCGAGACCAACGCGGGCAACACAGCGAGACCTTGTCTCTACTAAAAGATAAAAAATATTACCCAGGCATGGTGGTGCACACCTATCATCTCAGCAATTCGGGAGGCTGAGGTGGAAGGATCTCCTGAGCTCAGGAGGCTGAGGCTATGGGTGAGCCATGATCACGTAATTGCACCCTAGTCTGGGTAGCAGAGTGAGACCCTGACCCCCCAAAAAAGAAAAGACATGTCGACATCGAGGCCACTTATATTTTTTTAAAGTGCTTGTGCATATTTGCATGTATTCATGGGGTACAAGTGCAGTTTTGCTGCATTGACGTGCAGGCTGAGACGAGGCCAGGCCCTCCAGAGCCTCCCTTGTGGGGCAGCACCCCCTGCACCCACCAGGGAGCCTTGACTCCATTGCGCTCAGTCCCCGTTTCCATCATCCCACAGGGCATGCCTGGGTCCACACGCGGTTTAGCTCCCACTTACAGACAAGAGATGCAGGATTCGCCTTTCTGCGTCTGGGCTGTTTCACTTGGGATAATGGCCTCCAGCGCCCCCCATGTTAAGGCAGAAGACATGTCACTCTTTTTGATAACTGAGTAGTATTCCACCGTGTATAGGTTCCACGCTTTGTCTCTTCAGTCCTCCAGGCTACGTGTGAAGCACGCTCCCATCGAGGGACTCCCCGCACCCTCTTGTTTACACGACCAGTCCTTAGTCATCCTGGCATTCAAGGCCCCTTGCCTACCACCTGACTCTGAGCGACCTCTTCCGCCGTGTTCTCACGATCCTCCTTCTGAAACTCTAGTTTCTTTGTCCACGAGTCCCTCAAACCTGCATCCTGCATTCTTCATACGAACCTTGGCTCGGATACCTCCATCATGTCCAGAACATTCTCCTTGCCATCTCCTTCCGTGATGGCGGAATAACGACCCCTGCCGCCACGTGCCTGTGCTCTAATTCCCAGATCCCATGAACATGTGAGGTTATGTGGTGAGGCGTGACGGCTGCCAGTCAGCGGACCGCGAGATAGGGAGCTCAGCCTGCACTCTGGGCCCAAGGGGATCACACGGCTCTTCCTAATGGTGGAGGGAGCTGGAAGGGAAGGTCCAAGGGAGGGCAGCACGAGAAGGAACTGGCCCAGCCTCGCTGTCTGAAGGGTGAGCCGTGCGCCAGGGAGAGCAGGGGGCCTTTGGAAGAAAGGAGGGACGGTAGGGGACGGCTTCTCGCTAGAGTCACCCGAGGGTCCATCCCCATGAGACCCGTGCAGGGCCTCCAGGCCGAGGGGCTGGGAGGGGGAACGGGGCTGTTGCAGCGGTGAGTGTGCGTCGCCACATCTGGGCCAGGCTGAAGGCCATCGCCCCTAGTCCTGGGGCAAAGTCCCTTTGGCCACCCTGGGAGAGGTTCAGAGTTTCCAGGCAGTAGGACCTGGTCACAAGAGGGAGCCTTGCCAGCTCCAGGGCCACAGAGACCCTGAGGCTGAGAGGGGGAAGCCCTGTGTCAACTGGGGCCAAGGTTGCAATGTCTCAGTGAAGGCAGAGCATGCGACATTGAGCTTATCGATCCTGATTTGATTATCCATGGAACCAAGGGAGCCCCTTTGTGTCTTGGTCACCTCATGACTCTTCTCTTGCGTGAGGAGGATACCGAGGTCCAGGGACTTGCCTAAGATCATTAAGTGGCCAATCCGTGAATCACACATGGCACTGGAAGGGCCGGAAAATGGCCACTTGCCCCGGCTTCTCTGTGGAGGCGTGTCTGTGGCCTCAGGGGCCCCCCGCGGATGGCCACTGTTCCTGAGGACAGCCCCCACTGCACTCTGCAAGATGCGACGCATCAAAGAGCCACCACAGGGTGATGTGGCGGGGGTGGGGTGGGGGCATGCACTCTGAACTTTCAGAACTTGCTTGCAAGGTTTTTCAGTATGCGGGAAGGTCCATCTTCTTTTTTGAGAGGGAGTTGAGATTCTCAAGGGGGTTCACGCGCCAGGAGTTAGATCAAGTTCCGGGTCCTCTCTGAGGCTGGCAAAGACAAAGGAAGAGGAATAGGAGGGAGGAGCACGAGAAAGGAAGAAGAGGAGGAATAGGAGGAAGGAAGAAGAGAAAGGAGGAAGAAGAATGGGAGGAAGGAGCAGAAGGAGCAGGAGAAGGAGGAGGAGAAACTGGAGGAAGGAGGAAGAGGAAAGGCAGGAGGAGCAAGAAAAAGGAGAAGGAGAAATGAGGAGAGGGAAGAGAAGGAAAGAGCAGAAGGAGGAGGAGGAGGAGAGGGAGGAGGGGAGGAGAATTCTTGACTCATCTGGGTATAATGACACCTGGAAGAAAAGTTTCATTCATTCAACATGGACTCTGTGGGCAAGACTCTGGGATGTGGAAGAGGAGGGAGACCCTGCCTCCCAGATGAAGCCTCCCAGCCTGCCTGACCTTGCTCAAGGACCCTCTGCCCTGGAGCCACTGCTCCCCTCTCAAGAGCGCCACATGCCAGTGTCCCCCGTGCTCTGTGCAGACCCTAACCCCGGGAGCTCAGGGCTGATGGGAGGGGCCATCCACGGAGGGCTTGAGGGCCAGCTGCCAAGGGGCTTGTGGCCAGGGAGAGGCCGGTCTGAGGGTGTGGGGGAGGGCGGCTGTGTGCAGGTGGCCTCGCAGTGGGTCAGGCTAGTAGGGGAGAAGAAGGGTGGCTGGAGAAGGATGCCGGGCAGGAGAATGGTGGGCCCAGAGCGTGCCCTGAAGCTGGCTAGCATGGGCAGGGTGAAGCGGGACCCTGGGCCCTGGGTTGTCCTCATCAGCGGCCTCCCAGGTGGGCCCAGGTGTGGCCGCCTCTGCCCTCGGTCCTGCTCTCTGGCTCCCAGCCCCAACCCTGACATCCACTCTCTCACCAAATAGAAGCCGTGGTGCCGCTAAGCTGTTCCGGGACTAATGTCGGCCTCTGAGCCCCAGAACAGGAGAACGGAGGGCAGGGACCCTCCCCTCTGCACCCCATGCTGCAGCACCCAGCAGGGTCCTGGGGCACCTCCCAAGGTCCACTCTGCAGAAACGCTGGCTAGGGATTTGCTTAGAGAGGCCATGGCCCCAGGAACCTAAGACCTCGGCATTTTCCAGGCCCCCCATGGCCCCCGTGCAAAGCCCCCCTCTCAGGCACTGCCGGCTGGAGCGCAGCTCACCTGGCATCCCCTCTCTCTGGACTCTCAGCCCCCTGCAGACCTGCGATGCCTCTGCAGATGGCATCTGTTTCTGCCTCAAGCTGCCGTGTCCCACCAGGAAGCCGGATGACCTTATGCGTCGCTGCCGGGAAGAGCACGGCCCTTGAGGGGTGGGGCTGACAGAGCGCCCCTGTCTTGGCACGTGTTGCTTCTGTGAGAAGTTGGCTCCAGCCTCATGGCGGCTCTCAAGGGCCATGTGTATTTTGTTCCATGCTGCTCTGGGGACTTCTGTGCCTGGCACTCCCCAGGGGCTCCTGGCCCCTCTCTGTGCTGGCCGTCCTCTGGCCTTCAGTGCTGTCTTCTGACCTACACCCGGGCTCTCAACCCCCACGGCCTCCGCCGGCCTCCCCTTACCCGTGCCCTGCCTTGCCCGAGCCTCCCTGCCTCAAGGCCTGCCCTCCCCATCCCTGCCTCCATGCTCGGGGCCCAGCGCACTTGCTAACACCGCATCTGACCACGGCTCTCCTCTGCCAGAGATGGTCAGTGCTCCAGTGTATCCAAGTTTTCCCAGGTCCATACGCACTCACACACACTTACTCACACACACTCACACTCACACATGCTCCCTCACACATGCTCACTCTCACACATCCTCTCACTCACACACACTCACACACATTCCCACTCATGCACCCACACTCACATACACACTCACTCTTACAAGCTCACTCTCACGCTTACTCTCACTCACACACTCACTCACATTCACTCACATCCACATGCACACTCACAACTCATATACTCACACCCACTCACACATACTCATGCACGCACTCGTTCACTCAGTCACTCACATGCACACTCTCACACATGCTCACACATACTCTCACACACGTACGCGCATTCACTCACACTCACACACTCATACACTCACACACAGTCACTCACAGTCACTTATATACATGCACTCACACTCACACACATTCACACATTCATTGTCACTCACACACACTCAAACACACACTCACACACTCGCTCTCACACATACTCTCACTCACACATGCTCACACTCACACACACTCATGCACTCACACACGACTCAGCACACACTAATACACTCACACACACATATACATGCACACACAAACACACACTCACACACCTGCACGTTCATTCACTCACAGCCACTCACTTGCACACACACTCACACACATTTACACACATGCTCACTCTTACACACTCTCGCACATACTCTCACCCACACACACACACTCTAACACATCCACACACTCTCTCACACACTCACACTCTCTCACACACTCATAAACTCACAACTTACACTCACTCGCACACTCACATCTGCACATTTATTCACTCGAACACATGATCACTCACACACGCTCACTCAAATATACTCTCACTCACACACACCCACACACACACTGACTCACACAAACTCACACACACATGCTCACACACTTACTCAGACACACATGCTCACTCACACTGCTCACTCACACATGCGTGCTCACTCACATGATCACACCCACACTTGCACTGACATGCACTCACACACACTCATAATCACACAAACACACACACTCACACACTCACCCACACACAATGATACACACCAACACACTCACTCACACACTGACACTCACTCACACATTCACACACTCATTCACACATGCTCACTCACACGCTCACACATGCACACATTCACACTCACACACAACATATACATGCTCACACACATGTTCACTTATATGCTCACACTCACACACACCTACTCACTCACTCATACACTCATACTTGCACACCCATACACACACTCACGCATACACTCACATTCACTCACATACACCCAGGCACACTCACACACACCCACATACACACACTCTCACACACACAATCACTCTCACACACACCCACACACAATCACCCACGCACTTCCACACACTCCTTCACACATGCACACACCCCACACTCACACACACCCTCTCACACACACTCACACTCTGTCACACCCACACTCGCACACATTCACACCCACACACCTTCTCACCTCCCCCACACGATCACACACACCCACACCCTCTCACACACATTCTCACACTCCCACACTCACACACACTCCAAGGGGCTCCTCTCCCACAGGCCTGGGTCCCCGCTGCTACTTCTAGGTAGCTCCCTCATCCTCCCGTCTGACAGCCACATTTCCCCTTCTGCCTGGCTCCATGGCCCTCGCCCCGGAAACCGCCCCCTTGCCTGTGCCTCCCACCCGTCTCCGTATCTGCCCCTGGCACCCCCTGCATGTCCCCATCACTACCCTGGTCACACACAACCCTCCTGAAGTTCTGCCTCCCTTCCAGAACGCAAGTTCTTTGAGCGATTGTGTCTACCGCATCCCACAGCCAGAGTGCCTGACAATGGGCCTGGGTCACAGAAGTTCCTTGATGGATGTTTACATGACGGTGAATCTGTGTAAGAACGACTTCAGTTTCGCATCCTGCCCATAACGGCAGTCCTGTGTCACGGGCTCTCCACACTAGCAGAAGGAGAGGCCCCACATCTCCCCTGAAGCCGCCTCTGCCTGGCTAGGCCCACACTGTCACTCTTTTTCCCCTCTTAACTCTTCTGCCAGCCAGGACCCTTAACACAAAATCGAGGCTTTGATCATACGCGACCTTCTATTGTTCTCTACTTGTAACAGGGGCAGGAAAAATCAATCGGCTAAGTGTTTTCTATGGCATTTTCACCAGTTTTGTTCGATACCATGGCCTTCCTGATGGATGGCATAGAAGCTGCTCAGTAGAAAAAGCTGTGTTTTGTTTGTTTTGAGTTGGGGTCTCACTCTGTCACCCAGCCTGGAGTGCAGTGGCACAATCACGGCTCACTGCAGCCTTGACCTCCCGGGCTCAGGCAATCTTCCCACCTCAGCCTTCCAATAGCTGGGACTACAATGCCCACCAGCATACACAGCTAAATTTTTTTTTGAAAGTAGGATGTACTGAGAGGACAGAAAAGCTCCCACGTGGGAGGGGACCCGAAGGGGTTGCCCCTGGTTAGTTTTTAAATTTTTTTTGTACTGATGAGATTGGGCTATATTGCCCAGGCTCGTCTCAAACTGGGCTCAAGCCACCTTCTGACTTTGGTCTCCCAAAGTGCTGGAATTGTAGGCGTGAGCCATCACACCTGCCAGAAAAGACAGTTTTGATTAAATATTATCTTCTGGTCAGTCGTCTGGCCCGGGGAGATCTAGAGTGTTTGAGACCCACACCTCCCTGGGGAGGAGTCTGGGGGCAAGGACTAAACATCAGTCGAGCCAATGAGATAGAAGGCAGAATCGAGAGCACGTGCAGAAAAGCAGCAGGCCAGCCAGCACCAGGACCGGGAGGGACGGGATGTGGCGCTGGCTCAGAGTCGAGCAGCGGGGCTCAGCCCTGCTGGCCAGTAGCAGGCCTGGATGCACAGCGGGGCCTGGCCTTCAGTGGGGCCATCTGGGTGTCTACACTCTCAGTCCCCTGCAGGCCTGCGACATCTCTGGGGATGGCATCTGTTTCTCCAGCCCCGGGAGTCAGAGTCCAGGCTGTCAAGGGGGCACTGACGCCCATTGCTGGCCAGAAGCATGCAGTCAGGAGAGGGACCTCACGTCACAGCTCAAGGGGTCAAATGTCGTGACTGGACATCACAAGGGGACAGGGTGGGGTGTGGCCAGACTCCCGGGAAGTCATGGGGGTGTGAGGGAGAGGAAGATGAATGCTGCATTTGGGACTCAGGCCAGGGATCGGGAGGATTGTCAGATGACCAGGTCCAGGGAAGTCACAGAAACCAAATGGGCTAGTTGGTGGGACCGTGAGCCTGGGACAGGCGCTGAGCTCTCGCGCCGGGGCAGTGCTGCCTTCTGCCCAGAGCTCCTCACTTACCTCTGGAGGGGCAGGGACAGCCCCGTGGCTCTGCGCGGCCTCCTCCCAGATAGTAGCAAGCAGTCTGCAGCAAGTGGCACCTGAATGGGGAGGTGGAGCCCACCGGCCTGCCTGTCTGTGGCTGGGAACACCCTCGTGCAGTCTCCTCATAAGTCTGTAGTTCCTGCTACCTTCACCCTGGCTGATGGGGGCCCCAGGCCATTCTACAGCCCAGGGTCAGGAAATGGAGCACTTCCGGCCAGCACCTCTGGCTGACGGAGCTTCAGGTCTTGGTGGGCCCCTTCTGCACATCTGACCAGTTTGCTAATTCCTGGCCTCTGCTTGGAAAGCTTCCAGCTCATTTTCATGCTACGCTGCACAGTTCTGCCTTCTTAATGTAGTTTTAAAGTTGTATTAGGCAAACAATGGGTATAAAATGAAATTAATTATTGGACACTGCATGCTGTCTAGTTTTAAGGCTCCCATCTTGCCAGTATTTCTTCCGAGGACAACAAGGCATGGAGTGCCAGGCATGTGACTGGCCTCCAGAGCGTCCTGCGGAGGAGGAAAAGGAAGAGAAGTAAGAACACGCAAGGGGGAAGGCTGGTGGAGAGAGCCGAGCGCTTCACTGTGGGGAGAGGGCTTTTGATCCAGTTTCTTGGGTTCACTCAATGATCTGACAGCCAAGAGGAAGAGGACTGACTTCAGGAAAAAAACGAGATGAATTAGGAAATGCTCTGTCTCAAGACTTTTGGGCTTGTTCCTGCTGAAACTGCCTTCCAGGACAGGCAGGGCCTGGATTCTTGTCATGTGCTCTCCGCCCACTTTCAGGCTCATTCCCAGCTTCCCCGTCCACTTTCAGGCTCATCCCCAACCCACTTTCAGCCTTATTCTTGAGTCTTCTTTGTTGATAAAGTGGTTCCTGTGTGCCCCTTGGAGAGACAGGCCAATCCCTGCTTTCTGTCTGTCCAGACCAACTCAGGCTCTTGTCATTATACAGCAAACCAAAAATCTCTAAGCCCCCAACAAAATGAACAGACTCCTCTGAGCCAAGAGAAACCTGTTAAGGGAGGGGGGGCACCCTCTCTTGTGGATTTAGGCAACAAAAAAGAGACCACAAGATGGAGTGAATAGACTGCAGAAATAGGATATCAAATGCCACCTGACTCTGGCCTGGCATCACATGACAGAGAGCCAGTCCTGAAGGAAATAAAACAGTTCACCCCAAAGTATATTTCTTTTTTTTTGAGTTGGAGTCTCACTCTGTCACCCAGACTGGAGTGCAGTGGCCGCTCCTGGCCACCGCAGCCTCGACCTGCTGGGCTCCGGCGATCCTTCCGCCTCAGCCTTCCGAGTAGCCGGAATTACAGGCATGCGCTACCATGCCTGGTTGATTTTTTGATTTATTGTAGAGATGAGGGCTCACTAAGATGCCCAGGCGGGTCCCGAACCCGCGGGCTCAAGCAATCCACTCACCTCAGCCTCCCAAAGGCGCAGGATTACAGGCTGAGCCACCGAGCCCGGCTCAAAGTATATTTCTTTGACATATTTAAAATAGCCCCACAAATCTGCCCTTTGAGGGGAAGTGTTTGCATCTGCAGAGATTCCTCATTCATGTGGTCAAATCTTCCCCCTTCTGGGCCTTCCTGGGTCCAAAAGGGATTAGCCTTCAAAATCTGAACAAGAGACATTTGCCATCTATTCTAAGGGCTGCCACCTGCAAGGCTTCATCTATGTAATAAGAAGTGTGGTCCCTATAGCCTCCTCCCCTTAACTCAGACATTCCCTTTTACCAATTTCAGGTCTTTAGACAATAGCTCCACTCTCAATCAGTTGTCAACTAAAGGATCTCTAAAGCCCGCCTGTGACTTGTGAGCTCCCTGCTTGGAGAAATCCCACTTTTCTGGGTTGAACTAATGTATACCTCACATGTACTGATTTCTGTCAACTTTGTCTCCCTAAAATGTGTAAAATCAAGTTGTCACCCAACCACCTCAGGCACATGGTCTCACGACCTCTTGAAACTGTACCCCGGGCCAAGGCCACTCATATTTGGCTCACAATAAACCTCTTTAAATATTTTAGTATCAGCCGGGCTCAGTGGCTCAGCCTGTAATCCTGCGCCTTTGGGAGGCTGAGGTGAGTGGATTGCCTGAACCCACGGGTTCGAGACCTGCCTGGGCCGACGAGACCTCATCTCTACAATAAATCAAAAAATCAGCTGGGCGTGGTAGTGCATGCCTGTAATTCCGGTTACTCGGAAGGATGAGGCAGAAGGATCGCTGGAGCCCAGCAGGTCAAGGCTGCAGTGGCCAGGAGCCCCCACTGCACTCCAATCTGGGCAACAGAGTGAGACTTCAACTCAAAAAAAAAATTTTTTAGTGTGGCTTTTCGTCAATGACCCTTGCATAGGACCCTTGGCCCTCATCTTCACAGCACTGGTTCTACTTATGATTTCTTGCTTATTTATCTGAGTATTTAACCAAAACCTGCCTCCTCCCTAGTGTGTGACCCTTAGTACCTGGCCTAGAATGCATGATCACTTGGTAATTCCTGGATGGATGGAAGGAAGGGTAAATGCAAGCAACAGGGAGGGAGGGAAGCAAAGAGCCCATCCCAGGTGCTGAGGGAGTTGTAATCCCAGGGATCCCAGCCTCAGACAGTCCTGGGACTTGGCTTCCGGTGGCCTATAAGAGCAAGAAGAGCTTTCCTCAGGAGGAGTCTGGAGAGAGTTTGGGCTACTCTTCCATGTGGCCCGCCCTCCATCATTTACATGTGTGTGCCCAGCCTCTTATGTTCTCTGGTCAAGCATACTCTCTACCCTCCTAAAAGCATCTCTGTACAGGGGTGTGGTTCTGTCTTCTCTCCACAAGTTCTAAGCTCCAGGGGCAGGAGTTGTACCTCCTTCGTGTGAAGCTCCCACAGGTACGGATCTCACCCGTACACATTACTTCTTCTGCTCTTTTCACATAAAAAGACTTCTCCCTGCCTCCTCCAAATCTTCCCATTCTCAGAGGCACAGTTTAACCTCCCCCTCCCCCTTGAAGTCTTCCCAGGACCTTCCAGCCAATAGTGCTCGTTCTCCTTCACAACTGCACAGAATGCCTCTGCATGAGCTCTTCCTGCATCTAACCTTGAACTTGCTGATTGACTGTCTCTGTTTTCTGAAGTTGGGTGTCTCCTCATTTAGGGTTACCAGCTCTTTCCAGTTTGCTACTTTGCCTGGCAGTTTTTCCATTGAACACGGGAGGTCTCACCTCTTGGAAACCCTCTTGGTTCTGGGCAAACCAGGACAGCTGGTCACCCTCACCCTTCCTCCAGCCTGGCCTACCTACTCCAAGTTTTCGCCAAGCTGCTGTTGACTTGAAAGTCAAGGCTCAACTCAGGAGTCACCTCCTCTAGAGATCTATCCCCTACTGGGTGCAGGAGTAGTCCACTCTGCGATGCAGTCACTGCTCTGCTGGGGTCCCCATGACCATGGGTCTCTTGGGGATGTGTGCTCACACCTCAGTGCTCAGCATGTCATCTGCCACCCAACAGGTGCTCAAGAAGGAAGGGCTTGTGGAACTGGCAGGAGTACTAGGTGCTCTGGGATGCACTGTGTCTCTCTCAAGGGATGTGGAAGCCCTAACCCCAGTTACCTGGAACTGTGAACTTATTTGGAAATGGGGTTTTCGCAGATGATCAAGCCCAGATGCAGCCATTAGGGTGGGCCCTGATCTAATATGACTGGTGTCCTTAGAAAAAGGGAAAATTTGAACACAGCAGGGGACACGCACAGAGGGAAGACCTTCCGTACCACATGAAGAGACAGGAATAAGATGCTGAATACAAGCCAAGAGAGACCCGAGGCCAGAAGCCAGGAGAGAGACTGGGTCAGACCACTCAGAGTGCCAGAGGGGGCCTGGCTCTGCTGGCACCTTGACTTTGGACTTCTGGCCTCCAGGGCTATGAGACACCGAACTTCTGTTGCTTAAAGCCACCTGGCCCCAGCAAGCAAGTTCACCAGGGCTCATGTAGGAAACAGTTGTATTCGCCATTCCACCGTCACCCTTCACAGGTGGAAACCAACTCCCTGGGCTCAAGCCTTTACTGCCCCTGTGTGAAAGCTTGGAGACCCAAGCACTCAGGGCTGGCTCCAGATCATCTGGTGGCGAAGGGTCTTCAGGTGCCCTCTAGTCAGAATAGTCCTCTCGTGGTGGTCATTAACAGGCCTGGGAGAACAGTGTCTGAATTCTCAACACCCTTGCCATCCCACAGACTCTGGCATCCTGGATCCATGGGGGCAGGGTGGAGGAGGGGGCTTCTTCTCCGTCTCCCTCCATTGCTCCTCCCTGCCTCTCCCAGCCCCTGAAGGCTGCAGGGGAGGGGACATCCCACCCATCTGGAGTTGCGTGGCCTGGCTTTGCTGTGCACCGCCAGGCAACTGCGTTTCACGCGGGGGTTCTCTGAGTCAGCCGGCATTCTGACCATTCTTCCCAGGACACTCACTGGCGGTCCCATAGGGAACATTGTACTTCCTGCGAGGGGACTGCATGGATCAGGTGGCGGGCAGGCCATGCACACCACCCCATACACTGGGAGAAGCACCCCCACTATCCTCTCCCCAAAGGCTCGCTTGGCCCTTCTGGGTGCTCTGGGGCAGGGTTTGAAAAGCCTTGGGCTTCTCTCTCCTGTGGGATCTGCTGGCACCTGGCCCATGGAAAAGCACCTTCCAGGACTGCACACTCCTGTGCAGACAGGTGGCCTCCTTGCCTCCCGTCGCCCCAGTGTGCCACTCACCAGCCCAGCGCTCTCCAAGTGTCCTGGGCAGGGTGGCTCACCTACCGCCCGTCCACAGCAAGGGCTCAACGCCTTGGCTCTCACTCTCCAGAACATCCTGCACCACTGCAACTTCAGCCCGTCTACACCTGAGGTGTGCTGGGGTCCTGCTGGTGGTCTACACCTCACTCTCAAATATGCAGTGACGGCTCCTGGGCTAGTTGATTAGCTTTGGGCCCCCTAAAGTGTCCAGGCCTGGGTGTGGGGTGCAGATATTCAGAGGAGCTGGGAGCATCTCCTGCACGATGTGAGTAAGGACCCTGAGGACGAAGGAGCCCTGAGAGCCAAGGAGGTCCGGAGGACCAAGAAGGCCTGGAAGACCAAGGAGACCTGAGGACCAAGGAGGCCCAGAGGACCAGGCAGGGTGTGAACATCAGAACCACAGTGGAAGGAATGAACCAGGACCCACAGGATGAAGCAGAATGTCTGGGTTCTTGCTTATGCTCGGAAAATCCAGCGAGTCCAGAAATCAGAAGTGTCCAAATGTATCCCCCAAGGGCCTCCCCTCAGGGTGACGCTCACTTGGCCCATCCTTCCCACTTCTGGGATGGAGAAACAGAAACCCGGAAGGATGCAGTCACTTTCCCAGGATGCTCAGTGTTCTGGCCAGTGACAGGTCCAGGATTAGCCCAGGCCTTCGGACGCCAGGTGTGAGCTGTTCACGACTCCCCAAGCCGGGTGGAGGTGTCAGCCCTACATGGCCCTCATCACATGGCACTCCAGGACGTGCCTCTGCCCCGAAGGATGGCCCCGGCATCACCCCAAGTCCGGGCAGCTCCTTATTCTCCTGGGGGGCACAAATGCCCTTGGAGCAACCCTCAAAGGACCCACCCTCCTCCCTCGCTCTCCCACCTCCCAGGCCCGAGCCCCAGACTTATTAAGCAGCCGCCTGTCACCTCCACCTTAATAAATAAGAATCTCTTTTCAGCGTCTTTGTCTTCCTCACCTCGGAGCCCACCTCCTGTAACCACACTGTCAATTACACCTCGTGTCTAGCAAGGCCAGAGCTAATGAAAAGCAATCGAGAATTCACTGCCTTTTAATGAGGGAAACATGGCTTTTACAGGGAGCAATTTATTGGGCCAATTCCCCCCGTCCATCACCCAGGGGACCAACTGCCTTTTTGTACCCTGCGTTTGTTACCATGTCAGGCACCATGTAAAACTGCCAGCCCAGCACCGAGGTGAAGGCACTGACTCAATTTACAGGGTGACATCTCTAATCTCCCTCCTCGGAGCAGTAAGTGATCCTGGCAATGATATGCATAGAAATTAATTACTCCGTGCCCCCTGCTCCTCCCCGGCAGCTGGGAGTGGGGCATCCTTCCTGGCCAGAACCGCTGGGCTAGCTGTCCGCTGACCTTCCTCATCGTTAGATGCTCATCCCAGCTGGAGTGTGCAGGAGAGACAGGGGACTATGCTGCCCAGAAAAGACAAGGGAAAAATGCATGGAAGGGAGTATCTTGCACTGCTGAAGGTCAAGGGCAAATACCAGGTCCATCACCATTTCCAAGGGAGCGAGGGAGTCAAGGATGCAGGAAGAACACTCCAGGCTGAGATTCTGGAGACATCTCATTTGCCACTAATTTTCTGTGACCTTGGACACGGACCCTCACCTCTAAAGTAAAGTGTTAAAATGTTTCAAAGAGAGGGATAGTTCTGATGTTATGCCAAAACAGAATGCCCGTCCACATTCCCTTCCCCACCCGCCTTCTCTGAATAATGGAATAAACCATTCCCAGCCGCTGGATTGGAGGTGGCTGAGCTGTGTGGCCTCGGGTGAGTCTTTTTAATTTTCTGCCCTCTAAAGTGTCATAGCGTTCATGATCTACCTACTTTCAAAGATGATTTTGAGAGTCAAATGAGGTGAAGTTTTTAAAAATACACAATCATATATTTAAAGTTTTAAGCCCAGGGTTAGCTTGGAGGAATTAGAGGAAATGGCTGTTTTGAGGAACACTGAACCAGAGTTCCTGCTTCCGAGCATTTTCCACACTTCTGGTCACATCTGAAGCCCTCCCATTAGGCTGTCATCTCTTTGAACCTTCAGATATGACTTACTAATAAAAAGTTAGCATCTGCTTACTCTGCTGTAGCATAATTAGACTGATCACCATCACACTGGCATCGACCATCACAGAAAATCTGCAAAGTAAACACTACTGCCATTTCATGAAAGTGAGATTCAGAGAGATACTTAGCTGGCCTAGGTCACTCTGCAAATGAAGGGGACAGGATACTTTCAAAAATTAACTTTACTGAGCTATAACTTGCAAACGACGAAAGGCATACATTTTAAAGGTACAGTGTGATGGACCTTGAAGAATATCTATACCCATGTCACCATCACCCTGATCGAGATGTTAGGCATATAGTTACAATGACCCCCAAAGATTTCCTTGTGACCCCACCCAGCCAACTTCATCACTCCACTTCCAGGAAAACTCTGATCCGCCTTATTGGTTAGATTGTCTTGCTTAGCATGTCACAAGAGGGAAACCACCCAATATATATTCTTCTGTGTCTGTCTTTGTCACTTAGGGCATTGTTTTGAACAATTTTTTGCATGTATCAATTGTTTATCTCTTTTCATTGTTGAATATCTACTTATCAGTTCACCTATTGCTGGTTAGATACTTTTCTCAGTTTTTGGTAATAAAAAAAAAGTTAATAGGAACATTTGAGTACAAGTTTTTGTGTGGACATATGCAGCTTTTTGATAGATTTCTTAGGATTTTCTAAGAACCTGGTCATGTTCTTCACAAATGAAGTCATTTTTACTTATTCATTTCTTATCTGTAAGATTTTTATTTCTCTTTCCTGCCATATTGCACTAGCTAATGCCCCAAATCACAAATGCAATGTTAAATAAAGATGAGAGAAAGAAAATATTTGCAATGCTTTCAATATTAGGGAAAAAGTACAAATTTTTCACTATCAAGTATGATGTTAGCTCTAAACTTTTTTATAGGTACTTTTTATCAGGTTAGGGAATTTTTCTTTTATCTCTAGTTGTCTTAGAAATTTTTTTAAAATTGCGAATGAGTTGAACTTTTTTTTTTTTTGAGTTGGAGTCTCACTCTGGAGAGCGACTTTTTTTACAGCAGAGTAAGCAGATGCTAACTTTTTATTAGTAAGTCATATCTGAAGGCTCAAAGAGATGACAGCCTAATGGGAGGGCCCAGACTGGAGTGCAGTGGCCTCTCCCGGCCACACAGCCTCGACCTGCTAGGCTCCGGAGATCCTTCCGCCTCAGCCTTCTGAGTAGCCAGAATTACAGGCATGCACTACCACGCCCGGCTGATTTTTTGATTTATTGTAGAGATGAGGTCTCGCTGCCCAGGTGGGGTCTCGAACCCGCGGGCTCGGGCAATCCACTCACCTCAGCCTCCCAAAGGCGTGGGATTACAGGCTGAGCTACCGAGTCCAGCTTATGAGTTAAATTTTATCAAACGTATTTTCTTCATTTGTTTAGATAAACACATGGCATTCTTGCTTTACTCCGCTAATATGATAAATTATATTGATTAATTCTTGAGTGTCAAGCCAACCTTGCATTTCTGATGTAAACTCCATTTGGCCATGGAATGTTATTCTTTTTCTATGTTGCTGTATACAATTTGCTAATAATTTGTTAGTGATCTTTGAGACAATATTCATGAGAGATAGCCTGTAGCTTTCTTTTCTCATTATGTTTTTGGTTTTGGTGTGAGAGGTAATGCTATCTTCACAAAAATAATTTGAGAAGTATTCCTTCTTTCTTATTTTCTGAAGGAATTAGTGGAGAATTGGTACTATTTCTTCTGGGTGTCTTCTTTGTAGGAAAGTTTAGTTTTTTAATTACTAATTCAATCTCTTTAATAAGTATAAGACTCCAGATTTTTTCTGTTTCTTTTTCAGTCAGTTTATGTCATTCATGCCTTTCAAACAATTTGTCCATTTTCTCCAAGTTGTTGCATTTATTGGCACAAAGTTACTTCTAATGCTCCCTTATTATTCTACTGATGTCTATAGAATTGGAGCCAGGATTTGGACACAATCCTATCTGACTCCAAAGTTTATGATCTTTCTTCTATGCAATCCTATTTCTTTTATGAAATGCAGGCTCTGGGAGGGGCCATATATAACGTTCTCAGAAAGAAATACCTTAACAGCATTTGGAAGTCAGGTGAGAGCAGACTTTCTAGAAGGAAGTTAATGTGTGTGTACATGCACCATGGAGGCCTAGGGGTTGAGCTGGGGACCTCAAGGAAGATAGGAGAAAGAAGACAGTCACAATTTGTTTGTTAAAGTAATTGAACCATAAACTTAAACTGCACAGGCATGCCAGGATCTTTATGCTGCCAAAGGGTGGCTCTGTGGGAGCTGGGGGTGAGGCAGGTTCAGTGCTACTGAGCCCACACACATGCTTTGGAGCAGGCGTGCCTATGACAATGTCTCTCAAATGATGACTCAATTTATTTCACAGTTTTCTTTACTTATTCCACTGAAGAACTGTCATGTTGATAGGATGTATTGGCAGCATGCAGCTTTAACTTGGCTCACATGCATCATTGCGTACCCAGAAGCCATCTCCTGTCCCTTCTCCGAGCAGGCAGATCTCTCCTTCTGTCATGGAGGCTGAGGATGCCAGACGGTTGCTTTCCCGTTTCCCTTGCAGCTAGGAGTGGCCTTGTGGCTGGTAGCAGAACTACAGGGAAAGTCTGTTGAAAGACTCCTGGGGGAAGCTTTCCCCTCTGTCTCCTGGTGAGCATGCTCCCACCCCGCCTGGGCTTCCTGCTCCTTTCCTTGGTTGTATAAGTGTGGAAGCCTGGGGCTTCTGGAAGTGGAGCACTTCTGGAAGTGGGGCACGTCCAGTTCTCCTGGAACGATGTGACAATGATGCAAGCCTGCAAAGCCACCATGCATCAGGTAACATAGTAGGACAAAAAGATCCAGGTCATTGGCGATGTCATCGAACCGTTGAACCAGCCTGGAGCCACCCACTTCTCGGCTTCTTGGTATGAGGCTGTACATGTATTTTTCTTAAAGCCACTGTTAGAGCATTCTATGATTAGAACCTTAACATCTTAACCAATGAACCCGGAAGGTCTCCCTCTGTCCAACAGTCTCAAATGGCACCAAGGTGTTTGTAAGACCAGAAATGTAAGCCCTCTGACCACACAGCAGTGCTAAAAACCAAGATGGTTCAGAAAATGCTTAATATAACTTTTAAGATTATGAGCAAAATGAAACAGGAATTTAAATTTTCTCCTGGAGAACTTTAGAACCCTGCATGATATAACCGTCGTCCTGGCCCAAAGGTCCCAGTAGGAGAAACGTTCTCCAGAAGTGTGGGCTTTGAAAGTCAGAATTTTGGAAGACAGAGGGACATTCATCACATTCCTCTCCTTGTAACACATTATCTCCTGACACTTCCCCCAGCGTCATTGGCAGCATGTGCACCTTCCATCACAAGGGGCCGGGCCCTTGTAGCATGAGAGAGAGACTGTCTCTCACAAAGGCAGCCATCTTAAGAGAAGAGGAGCCCAGAAGGACAGAGCAGTGGGGAAGTGAGAGGGGAGAGCTGTCACTACCCGGAGGAGGTAACTCAACCATTCGGTCAACCTTCGGGAGGAAGGTCATTCTCTCAAGTCGCCAGAGTTATCAGAGAACTGTGAAGAAACACAACTCCAGAGCACAGGTGATGCTTTTTGAAACGTTATGCAAGATACTTTCACCAACAGAAAGACATGTGATCACACTGGCAGTTAGTGAGGATGCGAGGCAGTCCTAACTCACATTCTCTGCTGGCAAGCGGGCAACGGGTCACAGCCATTCTGGTGAACAGCGTGGCGATATGTCGCACCAACACTCATCCACAGCAACCCACTTCTGGGTCTATGCTCTGCAGACAGAGTGTGCATGGTGGTACACACGCAGGAAGATTTTGGGGAGCACTGGTTTTTTGTAACAGTGAGAATTGGTACTATTGCTACTACTGACTAGTGGGGGAATGGATCCATCGATACTGGGTATTCACACAGTAGAACACTACACAGCACTGAACACAAGGGAACTGGGCTTCCCACTGTTGAGTGAGGGGCATTGAGGAGGACAAGCTTAAGACCCTGCGAGAGGAGATCGTGCGTCCTTCATGGGGATATCTGTGTGCCTTAATAGGATAGAGGCTAACATGGAAATTATAAAGCCTTCCAGGATCGTTCCCACCTCTCGGAGGTAACAGGCCAGCAGGACTGGGAAGGGGCACGAGGGACTGCAGCTGGATTTGCCATGCTTTACTTCTTGAGCCTATATGGTCTCCATACTTTTTGTGAGTCTGACAATTTTTGATACTGTTTAAACAGCGGTGGGAAGCAGAGAAGCAGAGGTGTCCTGAGGGCTTGGTGGTGGGATGGTCCGCAGCAGAGGCGGGAGCCTCGGAATCGGAGACCTGCGCCTGGACCCTGGCTCTCCTGCTGGCCGACTGTGGCATGGTCTGAGGGGCAAGTTAATTAACCTCTTGTGAACCTGACTTTCCCAGATGCAAAATAAGAATAATGATATTGACTCTTACCTGCATGTGACCATTTCAGTAATTAAATAAAATATTGCCAGCCCCTTGCTGCCTTGATCTGTTTTGTGCTGCTGTACAGGGATACTCAGGGAGGGGTATTGATACAGGAAAAGGTTATTGACTTATGGTTCTGCTGGCTGGGTCAAGACTGGGCGCCTGTACAGACGAGGGCCTCAGGCTGCATCCACTCATGGCAGGAGGGAAAGACGAGGGCCTCAGGCTGCATCCACTCATGGTAGGGAGGGAGCCAGAGAGGGTGGGGAAGGTGACAGTCTCTTTTCTTTCTTTTTTTTTTTTGAGTTGGAGTCTCACTCTGTCACCCAGACTGGAGTGCAGTGGCCACTACCGGCCACCGCAGCCTCGACCTCCTGGGCTCCGGCGATCCTTCCGCCTCAGCCTTCCAAGTAGCTGGAACTACAGGTGCGCGCACCACACCCGGCTAATTTTTTTGTTTTACTGTAGAGATGAGGTCTCACTAAGTTGCCCAGGCGGGTCTCGAACCTGCGTTCTCAGGCAATCCACTCTCTTCAGCCTCCCAAAGGCGCGGGATTACAGGCTGAGCCACCGAGCCCGGCTCCAGTCTCTTTTCAAGACCAGTGCCCTAGGAAACCACCAGAGTGAGAACTCGCCCCTAGGGGCGGGGCCTCCATCTGCTCATGAGGGATCCGCCCCATGGCCCAAACACCTCCTGAGGCCTCACCTCCCACACTGGGGATCACATTTCAACACAACGACGCTTGTAGGGGACCAGCATCTGAACCATGGCAGTAGCCAGGTGCCCTGCACATTCCTGCGGAGATCCATATTCCCACATTCTGGTTTACCTGGGACAGTCTTGGTTCCTACTTTCCAGTCTCACCATGTGGTGATCTAAAAGAGAGCCCATGCAGCCTACACCCTGTGCACACTCTGTACGATTCGCATCGGTCCCCTTCGGGCTTCCCGTCCTTAGAGACAGCCAGCAGCAATGTTTCCTTTCTCTTCCTACACCATCTGTTCTGTGGACTTCCGGTTGACTTCCCACAGCTCCTGTGCTGGACCAAGCAACGTGCTCACGCCTGTAATCCCGGCACTTAGGGGAGCCAACGTGGGAGGATGGTTTGAGCCCAGGAGTTCGAGACCAGCCTGTGCAACATAGGAGACCTCATCTCTATAGAAAATTTTAAAAATTAGCTGAGTGTGGTGGTGCACACTGTACCCAGCTACTCAGGAGGCTGAGGCAGAAGGATCACCTGAGCCTGGAAGGTTGAGACTGCAGTTAGCCATGATTGTGCCACTGCACTCCAGCCTGGGTGACAATGCGACTCCAACTCACAAACAAACAACAAAACTCCCATGCAAGACATGGGCCCTCGACCTGTCTCCGTGTCTCTCTCTCTGAGTTAGTGGAGGCTGCACAGGGGATGCCTCAAGCAACAAGCCGGAGCAGAGTATCCACAGCTTTATTTCCCACTAGTCCTGGTGCAGGGCAGTTGGTTTCCAAGCACACGAACTCTCGAGCTTCTGGGCACTTTCTATTCCTTCTGCCCCTGCCTTGAGTGCCAGAGCCTATCTCTCCCTTTTGTTACTTGGATACATGGAGCCCCCACCCTTCTGACTGTTTCTCTCATTCTTTCCTTAGAAAGAATGGTCTGGCTTCCAGGTTGCCAAATGGGATGGTTCTAGCTCACATTCCACACCTGCTTGGAGTGAGTCTTCTCGTTTCCTGCCTCCAGGGTCTTTCTCTGCTGCTCACCACCAGATCCCTAAGCCAATGCCATGTGTTTTAGGCTTTTGAGACAGCAGTACCCACATCAAAGTATCAAGTACAATAGAAGTGCATTCTTGCTTAAGTAACAGCACTACTTTGATGTTACTGGCCACTCTCCTCCACACAGTGACTCAGGAATCCAGGTTACTTCCCTCGAGAGTTTGTGAAACTCTTGGACCTTGGGTTATCATCCACACCAGCTGCAAGCAGAGGACAGAGGCATGGAGGACACAAATCACAGCTTCTATCTTAAAAACTCAGAAATGGAAGGGATCAACATCCTCTTACATTTCATCGGAGAAAAGCTCCATGCAGCCATGGCTAACTACAGAGGAGACTGGGACATGTAGTCAGACACATGCTTAAAAAGAAGGCAGAGAACGAATTTTGGTGAACAGCAAGTGATTTCTGTCACAGGGACCGGGTTGGTCCATTCAGGGAGTTTTGTATTCTGCTCTGGTCTTTTTGCAAGGAGCAGTGACATACAAGAGTGTGTCCAGAGACATGTCTGGGACCAGGACACCATCAAGGTCATTGTGACTGAGCTTCTTCTCATTTGGAATGGACTTGATGAGAGCTCCAGAGTTCACTAACCAAGCTTATTAAAGATGGCTGCTCATAGCTATGCCTCGCCCAAGACACAGTGGCAGGAAGTTGATTCTGTTAGTCCCTGCCTCTCCTCCCTTCAGGTAATCCTGTCCTGACCCAAATGGCTAAGCTCCCAGGCTCTGACATACCTTTCTCATGCCCAGACATGATCTCTGTGCCCCCACATGGTTCAAGCTGGCTTCTTTAAAAGCCAAAGTCTCACACAGAACTTCCTTTATAATATCCGGGCACTTGGGGTTTAAAGACTTGACAGCAATGATATCGACAGTTTACTGAGGCTTACTATATGTCAGTTACCTCACAGTCATCTAATTTAACATTTAAAATAATCTCATAAGGTAGACATGCAATTAGATGAATGATTGAAGGAGAAGAGAAAATTTAGGTATAGCTAGCAACTGTTTTTAAATAACTAAAGGACTGTCATACAGGACAGAGATATATATCCACTCTGAACAGAACTGGAAACCTGGACATTACAGGCCTTTGATAGACTTAAGCCTAATGCAAAGAAGAACTTTCTAATAGCCAGAGCTGACTGAAGTAGTTCAGGCCAGCTCGCCAGGTGGTAATCTCATCACCCTGAAGTGTAAAAGATCAGATTTTGATCCCTGGAGCGTAGGAGTCAGAGTAACCCAACAATCCATCCATCCATCCACCCACCCATCCACTCATCTATCCATTTCCTTGTCTGCCCGCCCATCCATCCACCCATCCACCCATTCAGTCATCCATTCATCCATTCACCCATCTACTCATTCATTCATTCCATCCATACATACATTCGTCCATCCATCTGTCTATCCATCCATCCATCCATCCACATACCCACCCATCCACTCATCCACTCATCCACCCATTCCTCCATCTATTCATCCATCATTCATTTATCTACCCATCCATTCATCTTTCCATTTCCCCATCTGTCCAACCATCCAGCCATCTGTTCATTCACCCATCCATGCACCTGTTCATCCATCTATCCATCCATCCCTCCATCCATATCCTTCCATCAGTTCATCCATCCCTCCATATGTCTGTCCATCCACTTTTGTCTGCATGCACTCACCAACCATGTATTGAGGCCCAGGAACTGTGTTGGGTGTTTGTGAGCAGGTGCCTTGAAGGGCTGCCCATCCCTAAGATCCTATGGGTCTATGATCTGAACCTGTAATGTGACCCTACCCACTGGGACTCTGTCACAATCTCCTCAGCATATCCTCTAGAAGAGTCTACTGTGAGCTGTCTTCTTGAAGAAAACCACAATTTAAGGTGCACCTAAATTACAAAAGAAGTATGTTAACTAGTAGTCTTCCTTCACTTGGATAAATTGTGGAAAAAGGCAATCTGAACGAAATCAGAAAAGCACATGGTTTCTAAGGCATTAGTGGTGACTAAGGATACTGTCAAGGGCAGGCTCTTGGGGATCTGGGTTAATGAACTCATGAAATTTTTTGCAGAACTTTAGAACAATGTTCAAGGTTTATGTATAGCACATCTGAGGTGGGTGAGCTCAGAGCATGTTCAGATAGGGGCTTAGACAGGTCTTGTCCCAACAGCCCACAACAGTTCCTTTTATTCTGTGCCCTCGGACCCTTGAGAGAGCTGTGTTTCCTCTCTGACCCCAGTCTCCTGATCTCCAGTCTATGGGGACTGAGGGAAAGGCTCTCTGGAGACTGTCCCAGTCCCAACAGGCCATGGTTCAACAGTTCTAGCTTCTCACTCAGCAAATCCTGAGCACCAGGGTTTACTCTGTTTCTGGACCATAACTCCTTGCTCTGTGGAGGCTGCAGTCTTAGAGATGGTCCTCTGAGAAGTACCACGTGCATCCCAAGAAAGCGCTCTGGGATCAGCAGGTCTCTGGACAAAGACTTGCTTTGGGCCCCGGCTATAGGGGTCCTCTCAGTCAGACACAGCCCCCGGGGTGAACCTGCCTCAGACCACATCCATCATCTCAGCAAGTGCCATTGCCTAGAGACAGGCGGAAATAGAAAGTGCTCACAAGAACTTGGAAGAGCAGCCACGGGGAGGCTGAACACCGAGGAAGGAGAGGGTAGAGGTGGGACGGGGGGCTCCAATCGCCTCTCCCTGCCAGGAGCCTCTGCTTTGGCTGCATAACAGTCACTCCGTTTCTTTAATTTGCTCCCCCACCAGATCTGCCATCTGAGAGGAGTCCTGCAACCCTCGGCCCACTGGAGCATCGCATGTACATGATTCAATTAACCTCAAAGGTGGCTCGGGAAGTTTGTGCGAGAGAGAGCCAGGCCTTAATTGGCAGCCTGACACAGACAATGAAGCCTGGCCAGATGAAGAGGGCGCCGGGGCCATCGTTGGCATCCTCTCCTGAAGGCTGCATGGAGTGCAAAAGGTGTTTAATTTCTGCCGATGGCGGAAGGAAGGGGAAGCCTGGCCCTCATTTCCTGCATGTTTTGCTTATCGAATACTCTGTTTCCCTCCATAGGCACCAAGCGGGCCAGTGTGTTGGTATGTGGATAGCTCCCAAGCTAGGTCTCACGGCTCTGGCATTCATTCACCCAAGGGTCATTTCCCTGTTATTAAAACTTTGGGTTTCACAAGAGGCATTTTGGAAAAACAAACCTGAATACAGGCGGTTAAGGTGATTCCATCTCAAGAGTTTCAGATGGAAGACGTGAATGGGACTGGAGAAAGCCTGCAGGAGGGTGGCCTTGGGTTTTTAAATTTCCCAAGGGTAAGGGGGATGGAACGTTAGAAAACTGGGAGGTGAGGACAAAGCCAATGTCTGGGTTCGTTCTCATCACGCAGAAGAGCTTGAAATCTTGGCTCTTCCAGAAAGTCTTCCCCAGCCGAGAGGGGAAATCGACATGTACAGAAGGCCTTCCGCGTGCCGAGCATGGTCTGGGTCACCTCCTCGATTCCTAGGGGCAGTTCTAGGAGGGAGGTTTGACTGTGCTGCTTTTACAGAAGAGGAAATGGAGACAGAAAGTTCGCAGAACTGGTTGGAAGAGTCTGTCAGCAGGTGACAACCATCTATCCAGCCATCTGTTCATCCATCCATCCATCCATCCATATCCTTCCATCAGTTCATCCATCCCTCTATATGTCTGTCCATCCACTTTTGTCTGCATGCACTCACCAGCCATTTATTGAGGCCCAAGAACTGTGTTGGGTGTTTGTGAGCAGGTGCCTTGAAGGACTGCCCATCCCTAAGATCCTATGGGTCTATGATCTGAGCCTGTAATGTGACCCTGCCCACTGGGACACTGTCACAATCTCCTCAGCATATCCTCTAGAAGAGTCTACTGTGAGCCTGGGTCTCATCTCAACTCTTTCTCCTGTGCCCTTTTAGAAGGAGGAGTGGTAGACTTCTCCAAATAGACCTCTGGCAGAAAACCTCCTTCCCACTGAGCCAACTGTCTCAATCTCCCTACCAGAGACAAAAAAATGTCACAACTTAATTTACGCACATTTAGAAGAGCTTTGAAATGTGTAATACTAAAATGAGCAATTAATTTCCGCTCATACAAAGCCACTTAAAATTAAAGAGAGCCAGACCAATGTAGGAATGATGATCACCGCTCTGTTGCAAATTCTTTTGGAATCAAGAAATTGCCATCAATTATAGAGCAAATTGCTCACTGAAGATGGGCAGGGGACAGAATGCTCTACCAAGGATGGGGAGAGGATAAAAAAGAAGTGGAAAGAGACAGTTTTCCAGGAGACGAGACAAGGAGACACGGAAAGTTGAAGGCGCACGTACCATGTTCACGCCCATACACACACACACACACACACACACACACACACACACACGTGCA
>NW_007232317.1:254624-262357 GCF_000164805.1 Carlito syrichta
GGGGGGGGGGGGCGTGTGACACCCTGTGCGCAGAGTCCTTCCCCCCAGGGCCACCATCCACTCCCTCCTCCCCAGTGTCCCCATCCGGCACACCTTCCCAACCAGACGGGGGTCTTGGCACCTTGGAGAACTCTCGTGCCCCTCTGACCCGCTGCACCATGGCACTTGGGACACATCTTCACTTCAGCACCCCGGGCCAGCCTCCAGTGCCCTCTGACCCTTTGCCAGCAGGGCAGAAGGCTGCAAGTGCTCTCACCTGATCCTTGGCCAGTTCAGCTGCTGCTCAAGACAGTGCCTTAGAGGAAAATGTCACTAACGATGGGAATGTGAGAATGTGAAGGCTGAAGCAGAAAGAACTGCATCGGTGTCAGTGCTTGAGGACTTGGAATGGGCTGGGCCAGAGGGAAGGGATCTTTTCCCCAGATTTCCCTCTCACGGCAGGCCTACCTTGGCGTCAGGCGGGCTCAGAGGCGGGAAGGGGATCTTTGGGGACAGGGAGATGGCTGAGCACGGAGCGCGCTCCTGCCCTGGGAGGCAGGCCTCTCCCAACTCCGTCATCTCAGGTTCCATTCAGGCTTACTCTCCTCTGATGGAAAATGTGGCTACAATCTGATGAAGCAGTAACTCAGCAGAAATAATGATGATAGTGATGATATTGATAATAACTGTGACTATAACCGAGGAAACAGTCATTTGCAGAGGCTTTTAGGTTCCATTTCAGCCTGCGTTCCATCTCAGATGCATATCAGCTAATTGATCTTTCTGGGATCTCTGTGAGGTAGGTAAGAATTAGAATTCCTTCTCAAGAAATACCCAGCTTATTAACAACCAAAGGGGCGGGTGACAAGCCGTTAAGTGATGAGCTTTTCTCATCCAAAGTCGCTGCTGGTCAGTCCCCGCCCGTAGTAATGTGGGGTCTGGCCTCTGGGGTCCTCTGGGCTGAGTCTGGTACACAGTAGGTACCTAATACGCTTGCTGATAGGTAAAACACTGACTGACTCAATGTGAGTGGCTTGTCCGAGCAGCCCACGTGGGGCCTTTGGAGGCTGGATTTGTGTTCTGGATGTTTTCATCAGTGTGGTATGTTTCAGAAATGCCACATGACCTCTCCATGAGTCTCCACAGAGGCTGAAGTCCCCCCACCCTCACTTGTCCTCACCTGTGCCTCAGGAGGGGCGGGGCCTGAGAGGGGAGATTAGGAAGAGCTGAACGAGAGTGAGGAGAGCCTCGTGCTGCCTCTACGCCTTCCTCGCTTCTCGCCTCTGCCTGCCCAAGGCTGGAGGATTCTCCAGCCACGACCTGGGGGAATCAACACGTTCTCGTTGTCTACCGGGTCTCTCTCCTTGTGCAATCTACCCACCACCTTGCTGCAGCCAGAAGCTCAGCTCTGTTCACGAATCTCCCGCAATCAACAAACGCGCAAGCAAACAGAAAACTCTGCTACTGACTGCCGGGATTGTACCTGGCTCTTCCAACTGCATAGATGTTGGCGCTGGCAGACTAGGCTCTTATTACAGATGAACCCTTATTCTATTTGAGGTCTCGAGGAGGTCCTTTAGTCTTTGGGCCTCAATTTCCCCATCTGTGAAGTGGGAATAGTAACACCCAGGTTGCCAAAATATTGTTTGAATTAACAATACATGTGCATTTGGGTTGTGTTTGTTTTGTTTCTGGCAAATCCTGAAAAAGAAGGAAACGAAACCTAGAGTATAGAGGGAAATAAATAACAAGCAAACACTACATCCTCCAATGCCCGGAAAGTGTCCATGGACCACCCGGCCTAGGAGTGAAGTTGTTCCAGACTGCTCACCTGTCCTCTGTCCTCATCGGATCACATCTGGGCATCCTCCTTCCAGACTGTTCACCCGTCTTCCCTCCCCATCAGATCACAATGGGACAACTGCCTTCCAGACTGCACACTCGCCCTCTGTCCCCATCAGATCACATCTGGACAACCTCCTTTCAGACTGCCCACCCATCCTCCCTCCCCATGGATCTCATCTGGGCAACCCCCTTCCAGACTGATCAGCCGTCCTCTGTCCCCATTGGGTCACATCTAGACAATGCCCCCTTACTCTCCTTTCAATCATATGATGAACGGGCCATGCACTAGGTACGAATGGCGTAAATGGGTGGAAATACTGTTTCGTTCTCCCATGTAACTGTTCATGTTGAAGCGCTGACTTCCATGCGGTTCATATTTTGGTTTTTCTTCTGCTTTTGAGCTTTAATTTTATGTTTCTGTAATGTTCGATGCTGTTCTATTTGTATGTGTTATTTTTAACTTTATTTATTCTGACTTTACATAATGTAAAATGCACTCTCTTTTGGCGCATAGTTGGGAGTTCTTAAATGCCCAGAGTTAAGTAGCCACAGTCAAGGGGGGAATGAGCCTATCTCGTCCCAAAACCCAATGGGGTCAGCCATTCTCCCTGCCTTCCCTTACCTGACACAATGCATTTGAGAGTTATCCATGATTCCTGTATCCATAACTCAATAACTTATTCCTTTTAATGGCTGAGTGGTACCCCATTGTACTGATGCTTCACAATTTGTTTATCCGTTCACTGGTCACAAGCTCGTTTCCAGCTTGGGGTATTAATTAAGAACAAAGTCAGTGCAAACATTCACATACAGGCATTTCTGTGAACCAAAGTTTATATTTCTCTTGGATAAATAACTCATTGCTGAGTCAGATGGTAAATATACGGCTAAGTGTCTTTTTTTATTATCTTTATTTTTTTAAGTTAGAGTATTACTCTGTTGCCCAGGCTGGAGTGCGGTGGCACGCTCACGGCCACCCCAGCATCAACTTACTGGACTCCACCGATCCTTCCACCTCAGCCTTCCAAGGATCTGGAACTACAGGCGTGTGCTACCACGCCTGGCTAATTTTTGATTTATTGTAGAAACGAGGTCTCACCAAGTGGCCCAGGCTGTTCTCGAAACCATAGGCTCAGACAATCCCCTCACCTCGGCCTCCCAAAGTGCCGGGATGACAGGCTTGAGCCACTGCGCCCGGCCTTATTTTTTTAAACTATCACACTTCTTACCAGAGTGGTCACACCATTTCACATCCTCATCAGCAATGTTTGAGAGTTTTAGGAGTTCCACATCTTTCCAAGCACTTAGTATTGTCAACTTCTCCCCTGCCCCCCATATTCTAATGGGTATGCAGTGGTCCCACCTTGAATAGTCGCCTTTTGCTGAGTTAAGAAAGTTCACTTCTTTTGTCAAATGCTTTTTCTACAATTATTGAGATAACCATGTTTTTTCTTCTGTATGTTAATATGGTGAATTACATTAATTAATTTCCAGATGTTGACTCCGATTTACATTCTGGGGATCACGGCTACTTATTCATGATGTATTATATTAATTTTCAGTATATTGCTGGACTGAGTTAACAAAAGATTTTTAGAATTTTGGCATCTTTGTAGATATTGGCATGCACAGTTTTCTTATCTTGTAATGTCTTTGCCTGGTTTAAGTACTCGAGTAATGCTGACCTCTTAGAGGAAAAGCAGCCAGAGACAATATGTAAAGGGATGAGCATGGCTATATTTCAAAAAAACTTTATTTATAAAAAGAGGCTTGGGGCCCAAAGGCTATAGTGTGCCAACTCCTGGCTTAGATGATTGATTTGAGACTATTCCCCCTAAACATTTAATGCCATACATTTTCCTCTAAGCACTTATTAGCTACACTTCGCAAATTTTGGAATGTGTGCATTTTCATTTCCTCTCGTTCAAAATAATTTCTAATTTCCCTTGACACTTTCTTTTTGACCCATGGGTTATTCTAAAGTGTTTTGCTTAATTTTTAAGTATTTGGGGATTTTCCAGCTATTTTACTGTGACTGATTCTTAGTTTAATTTCATTATGTTCAAAGAACACACTTTGTATAATTTCAATTATTTTGTATTTGTTGAAGTTTAGTTATTACCCAAGATACTCTCCATCTTGGTGAATGTTTCATGTATACCTGAAAAGAAGAATGCATTTTCTGTGTGTGTGTGTGTGTGTGTGTGTGTGTGTGTGTGTTTGATGGGCTGTTCTGTTAATAGCAATTAGATCAAATTGGTTGACAGAGCTCCTTGATTCCTTCATCCTTAGTGACCTTCTGTCTACTTACTTGTGGATTGCTGAGGGGATCAGTAAAGACTCCTGTGTATTTGTGGATGTGTCTACTTAATTTTGATTTCTGTCCATTGTTGCTGTATGTATTCTGGAGCTCTGCTATTAGGTGCATACACACCTAGGATTGCTGTATCTTCTTGTCATGACCACTTTTAATCATGTGGTGTTCTTTATCCCTGGAAGTTTGACCATTCTGAAGTCTTCTTTGTGTGTTATGAATACAGTCAAGCTATCTTTCTTTTGAGTAATACTCACATGGTATAGATTTTCCCATACTTTTATTCTTAAGCTATTTATATTTTTTATTTAATGGACTCTCTTTTAGACAGCACTTTTAAAATTGTGTCTCTATTTTTTATACAATCTGATGTCTGTCTTTCAATTCATTTGCATTTAATTTAATTATAGAAGTGATTGGCTTGAGGTCTACTGTTTATTATTTGTTCTTTTTTTGTTTTTTAATCCTTCCTGCTGCCTTTTCTGACTCTTTTGGAATTATTTTAATATCTTTAGCATTCCATTTTCATTTATCTATCGCCTTTTAGGCTATATCTCTTTTTGTATTCTTTTTTTTGGTATATTGATAATTCTCATGGTCTACGTAGATTTAACATTTTATAACATCAAATAGCACATAGAACTTTCACAGCCACATGGATCTGTTCACTCTCTCTACCTTTGACATGTATACTTGTCATATGCACTACAGTTGTATACAGTAAAAACCTACCAGGCAATGTTATGCTCTTTGCTTAATAATCACCCGTATTTTCAAGAACTTAAGGGAAAGAAAATAATCTACAGTATTCACCCAACATTTTTCCTTGGCGCCTTCATTTCTAACATTCCAGGCACCGCTGGTATCACTTCCCTTCAATCTGAACAACAGTCTCGTCTAAACCATTTCTATTGAGTAGGTCTGCTGGTCATGGATTCGTGTAACAGATACTCCTTTTTCCGAGAATGGATGTATTCCTCCTCCATTCCCAAGGGAGGTGCTCTCCGAGAATTCCAAGTTGACCATTCCTTTCTGTGCTTTAAAGATGTGACTTCTCTGTTTCTGGCTCCTGTGGTTTCTAGCGGAAATCTGGACCTCATCCTGGTCCCCCTGCATATCACATGCCAGTTTTCCTTGGCTGCTTCCAGATTGTTTTCTTTATCTCTCTTTATCTGGTTTTTAGGATTTTGGCATGATTTATTTGGTGTGTTTGTCTTTGATTTTATCCTGGTTGGAAGTTCACTAAACTTGAACCTGTAAATTTATGTCCGGCCAGTCCTTTCTGCGTTGCTATAAGGAAAACACCCGAGGCTGGGAAGTTTACAAAGGAAAGAGGTTTACTCGGCTCATGATTCTGCAATAGCGTTGGCATCTACTTCTGGGGAGGCCTCAGGAGACTACAACCATGGGGGAAGGGGAAGGGGAACAGGCATGTCTCCTGATGAGAGCAAATCAAGAGAGAGAAGGAGGCATCAGGCTTTTCTAAACGCCTGGCTCGCATGAACTCATTACCGTGAGAACTCACTCACTGTGAGGAGAATAGCACCAAGCCATCCACAAGGAATCCATTCCACGAGCCAGTCAGTTACCTTCCACCAGGGCCCCTCCAGCACAGGGGTCACATTTCTTTTTTTTGAGTTGGAGTCTCACTCTGTCGCCCAGACTCTGTCGTCCGCTCCCGGCCACCACAGCCTCGATCTGCTGGGCTCTGGCGGTCCTTCCGCTTCAGCCTTCCAAGTAGCTGGAACTACAGGCACGCGCTACCACGCCTGGCTAATTTTTTGATTTATTGTAGATATGAGGTCTCGCCTGCCCAGGTGGGTCTCAAACCTGCAGACTCAGGCAATTCACTCACCTCAGCCTCCCAAGGCGTGGGATTACAGGCTGAGCCACCGAGCCCGGCTAGGGATCACATTTCAACATGAGATTCACAGGGACAGACATCCCAACTGTGTCCATGTCCTTCAGCAAATTGGGGCAGTTTCTTTCTTCTACGTTTTTCCTTCTCTGATCCCTTTTCTGGGGGACCCCATTAGGCAAACGACAACATTTGGATGCTGTTCTGAGGCTTTGCTTGCTTTCTTGTTCATATGTTTTTCCTTTCCCATCTACAAACTGTGTAATTTCTATGAATCCATCTTGGAATTCACATACGCTCTCCTCCTTCATCTCTGTTCTGCAACTGAACCCACAAAGTGCGTTGTACATTTTAGACACTGCATTTTACAGCTCTAACATTTCCACTTGGCTCTCTTTAATAGTCTGTAGTCCTCTGTTGAGGACTTCTGTCTTTCCTTCCTTGCAAGAGGGTGAGGACAAGAGCTGCTCTAATGTTTCTGTCTGGCAATCCCTCATTTGCGCACCTCAGCGCTGATGTGTGCTGATACCTTTCCTGGGGGGTTGACCGCATTTTCCTGGTTTCTCATATGTCTTATGTCTGGATTTTTAAAATATTTATTTATCTTAGAGAAGAGTCTCACTATGTTACCTAGGCTGGCCACGATTTCCTGGGCTCAAGCGATCCTCCGCCTTAGCCTCCCAAAGTGCTGGGATTAGAGGTGTGAGCCACTGCGTCTGTCCAGGATTTTGGCTTTTTTGGTGTGACTCTGGGTCATGTTAAAAATCCTGTGAAGAACATTGAGTTTTCTTGGTGCCTTGGCAGGCAACCAAGTCTGTGACGCCAGACCACAGGTTCTGGTCTCCCTCCTTGGGAGGAAGCACCTGGGTGGTTTGGATCTTGGCTGCTGCCAGGCCGGGGCCTTGACCCCAAGAGTGCTTCTTGGGTGGCCTGGGCTTGGTGGTAGCCTGCTTCCAGTTCTGATTCCCACACTCTGGGCTGTCTTGCTTTTGTGTTCCTCTGTACCTGGGTCTCCACCTCCCATGAGGCCCCCAGGGCTGAAGCTCTCCAAGCCCAGAAACAGGTGACAGAAGCGGCTGTTCACACCCACCACTGGCCACCCCTTCCTTGAGTGGGAGCTAGGAATCTGTTGTTAGAAGTCCTGGAACCCTATGTTTCCTCCAGCACTGCCCCTCTTTCTAGAAATGCCCTGGGGCCAGCAGTGGGGGCAGGGCCACAGCCTAAGGGAGGGTGCAGACAGGGTGGGAGGGAGTCAAGGGAGGCTTTTCAGATCTGAGAAAGGAGCTGCCAAGGGGGAGGGAGGGACAGGATGATGGCTGGGTCTACAGAACAGCAGGGCAGGGCAAGGGAGGCCTGGGTGGACCAGGTTGAGCCTGGAGGGAGGGTGAGAGGTGGGAGTGCCTGAGGGAGGGTGGGCGTCTCCTCCTGGACTCTGCCTTCCTTTAGCATTGGGGTGGGGATTCTAAGGTCAGGGAGCAGGGAGCTGGCTGGCCAGAGTACTGCCAGGGTGGGTGGGTGTCTGTGGGGCCAGCTAAAAGGGAAAGGTCACTGGCCCTGAGGGAGGAGCTGAGCCGGCAGAAGGAGTCTGGGGTGGGCTGAAGTCCATGGCCTGGGGCAGCCAGAGGGAGGGGGCTGGAAGGGAAAGAAAGAAAGGGACTGTGGGGGATGGGGGGGTGGGAGGAGGTGGGAGGGAGGTGGGAGGGAGCTGGGAAGGTGTGGGGAAGGGGGTAGGAGGGG
>NW_007232317.1:262983-279267 GCF_000164805.1 Carlito syrichta
CCGGAGCCCAGCAGGTCGAGGCTGCGGTGGCCAGGAGCGGCCACTGCACACCAGTCTGGGCGACAGAGTGAGACTCCAACTCAAAAAAAAAAAGTGAGAAAACTAGCCTATGGATCCGAGCTACTGTCGGCCAGCTTTGTTACTAATCCTCCAGAAAGTCAGATGGGATCTCCTCACCACAGGCCATGTTGAACGGGGGTATTTGCCCCCTGGGCGGTGAGACAACACAGCACTGTCACGTAGGGACTCATCACCACGCAGTTCCCCTGAGGCAGGTTCATCATGACAGGATTAAGGGCGCTGGCTGCAGTTGGGCACCAACTGGGGAAATGTGTGTGCAGAGACATCAAAGCCGAGTGATGGCTCTCGTTGGGGTGTGGCCCTAGTGTCTGGCAGGATGCTCTGATCTGTGCTCTGTAATGCTGTGCGTGCCCCCTGCCACCCCGATTCACACTGGTGTTAACACATGCATGTCACGTTACCTGCTCATATGTGTCTCGCTGTCCGTGAGCCCATGTCGGGTGGTCCATGGACTGACTTAGTAGCACCTCATTTATGGGAGAAGTACTTGCCTCCATTGCTGTGAAAGTGCTAACCACTGGCCCACACGGCTTCTCCTCTGAGTGTGGGCCATCACGTCTTGGCTTTAAAGGCCAGTAACACATGAGTATGGTCTCCATGTCCTGGCCAGTGTTAAATCCTGGAAGAGGAGCAGGAGCTGTTCCCCTGTTGATAAACGCGTCCTTACCCGACTGCGTGCTGCACCTGCCCGTGGTCTCTCCAGGACACAAGGGTCTGCCGGCCCCGGCGCCATTCATTAAGGGAAGCCCCTCTCCCCCTTGGAACGGCCAGTGTGGCCTCCATCCAAGCGCACTGGACGTGTGCCTTGTGATTGGTCTGGTCAGGGGGTTGGGTGACCCCAAGGCAGCAGATCCTGTTTTGTAAGGCCCCTGTCTCTTCTGAAGCCTGATTTTTAAGAGAAGAGGTCTTCTTGCTATGTTTCCCAGGAGGGTCTTGAACTCCTGGGCTCAGGCAACCCTCTCTCCTCAGACTCCCAAGGTGCTGGGATGACAGGTGTGAGCCACTGCACCCGACCTGAGCCTGATTTTGAAGCAAAAGGCGAGGTGGGTGTGCAGGTGGTGAGGACCAAACCACCTGCCTCTCCCAAATGGGAGAGGGGCCACTTTGGAGGCCCCACAGGTCTGACTGAGGCCTCATCCTGCCCCGCCTGCCTCTGCCCCGTGGATGCCTTGGCTGCCCAGACGGCCCCAGCATTCCCGCCTCTGCTTGGGCTTGGCCATGAGCTGCCATGCGCCTGCTGACCTCTCACTTCCATGGGTCACGGCGCTTGGCAACAGCCACCCAGGTCCATGGTCCCTGCAGTCATTCGTACTCAGCCCTCTCAAGCTCCAGCTGTGGCTCCAACTTGTCTGCAGGGGTCCCGTGCCAGATGGCTGCTGATGCACGGCTTAGTGGCTGCACTTTCACGGTGAGCCTGGGACTGTCAGGACCCGCAGATGGGTCCTCGTGGCTAGCCGGGCACCAGCGGGGCATCTTGCTCTGGACACCACTGTACAGTCTGAGTCTGAGGGATGGAGCCAAAGAGCCCTGTGCAGAAGCCACCTGGGGAGGGTGCCAGGCGATCTCAGGCCTGCAGATCCAGCAGGGGAGAGGCCACCCACACAGAGGCACCAAAGGGAGGTCTCAGTGATCCTGTGGAGACCGCCCTTCAAAAATGTCCCACAAGGGGGCTTTATGTTTCCATATTAGCCATCATCAGCCATGCCTTCCGGTAGGGGACGTCCTCGACCGTGAACCTCGGGCTTGGCAGCTCCCCGTGGCCCAGGGTGTGAGCCGCCAGCCACGGACACTCCTGATGGCTGGACGGTGGCTATGTCGGTCCCGCAGAGAAGATCCAGGAATGCCCACAGGTCTGCCACAAACGCCATTTCGTGATAGAACAACTGCGGGTGTGGGACGACGGGGAGGCGGACATGTGCAGGAAGTTGAAAGACGACGCCTGGGGCTCAGACCCCCTTCCCACCGCAGTTTCTATGCAGAAGAAACTGGCACGAGGGCCCCCGCTGCAGTTCCCACTGGCACGAGGGCTCTGGGGGGACTGTGAGGGGCCCCGCCTGCTACCCAGAAAGCCTGGAGACACCCAGGCCAATGCGAGACCTCGGCTGCTCTCCCTGCAGAGTGCGACTTAAGGCTCGTTTCCCAGTGTGAAGCACAAGCCGGTGCCCTGACAAAGGGATCCCAAGCCTCATTAAGCAGGTGTGCAAGGGTTGCAGGGGGACAGAGGGGCAGGTGCCCTCCCAGCGCTTCTGAGATCACACCGTCTACACCACCCAAGCAGAAAGCTGGTCTCACGGGCGAGCGCTGAGAGGGCCCAGGCCACATGCAGGGCTCGGAGCTCGGGGTGGGTTAAGAAATGAAGGCACCCCGCAACGAGGTGCAGAAACCCTTCGGGTTGGACGAATTCATCCCATAGCACAACACCTGAAAGCACAATGCAGTGACTTTGTGCATGGACGCATTTGGAACGACTGGGAAAAGCCTCAAGCTGAGTTTGTGTGAGAATGCAGGATCTGGACCAAGTTAAGCCCTGTCCATATTCAAGGAAAACAAAGTTCAAGTCAGTGGTTTCTAGCTCAAAATGGAGCACTCAAGTCTGGTTCGGGGCATGGTGGTTCATGTTTGTAATCTCAGCACTTTGGGAGGCCATGGCGAGAGGCTCTCTTGAGGCCAGGAGTTTGAAACCAGTCTGGGCAACATAGCGGGTCCTCATCTTTCCCAAAAAAAATCGTTTTAGCCAGATGCGGGGGCACGCATCTGTCATCCCCGCTGCTTGAGAGGCTGCGATAGGAGGATTGCTTGAGCCGAGGCTACAGTGAGCTATGACCACACCACTACACTTTAGCCTGGGCAACATAACAAGACCTCATCTCTATTTTTTTTTTTTAAATCAAAATATTAGCTGATCATGGTGGTGCATGCCTGTAGTCCCAGCTGCTTGGGAGGTTGAGGCGGGAGGACTGCTTGAGCCCAGGAGTTGGAGGCTGCAGTGAGCTATGATTACACTGCTGCACTCCAACCTGGATGAAAGAGACATATCCTGTCTCAAAATAATAATAATAATAATAATAATAATAAATAAAAACCACCACTACCCCAACAAAGTCCCATTTAAACACCACCATTTCTAGAATTGTTTTCTTCTTGCTGTGCAAATTCCCGTTCTTTCTCCCCCTGCCTCCCCCGCAAACAAACAAAAGCTGAGCCCCATGCACCATGCACAGCTATCAGGGAGGGCGGCACCCAGGCCCTACTCCCTCTCAGAAACAAAAGCCAGAGGCCTCTGCGCCGCCTGGACCTCGCGGACATCTTCCAGATGTGTTTGCCATTGGCTCCCGCGTCCCCACCAGTCCCCGCTGTTCCCAATTGCCCATGGCCTATTAAGAGCGGTTTCAGCCAAGGTATTTCCCTGTTTATCTACTCCCCAGTCCCAGGAAGTTGACTATGCATGAGTAACTGGCCCGAGATGCTGCTTTTGTTTGACATTTTGCATTCGTTAAAAACCAGTCATCTGCATGTTTTATAAACCCGTAGGGGTCTCTCTCCCCTCCTCGGTGCTGGAAGTGCTCATTAACATCTGTGAAAGTTGCGGGGCCCCAGACAGGGGGAGGCCCGACCCGCTGAGTGTGGTTTTAGGGAATTTGTCTTAAAAAAAAACAACCACCAAAGCACTTGATAGTCACTGGCAGGGCAGTTCAGGACAGAAATGGGGGTGCCTGCCTGCCTCCAGCTGGAATGCTTCCTCTCCCAACCCAGGATGTGTGTACCCCCACCCTGCGTATCCAAGGCGATCTCTCCTCGGGGGAAGCCGCCCTCACTCGGACTCCTCCTTTCTCTGAAAACCAGCAGCTCGTCCACTTACCCGGCCTCCCCTGTGCCAAGTACTACCGAGGCAGTTCTGGGATTCAAGGTCAAAAAGGCCTCTGCTCTTGGTACTAGTGAAGAAAGCGGGATCACAAGGGAACCACAGCGGGAACGTGGAGGGCGTGGGGGTAGACCCTAGGCGGAAGAGCAGCTAGGGAGGGTCTCAGAGAGGAGCCAGACACACGTGCCACGAAAGGCCTGTGGCCACTGAGAAGGAGTCTGAATTCTGCCCCACGGGTCACCACTCCTCCACCTGTGTCCCACGTGGACCCGCCACAATGGAAGCCCACAAGATGTGGGTTAAGATGCAGTTTCCCGGGACTGCCAATTCTTGGGATGTGCGTTTTTCTCCAGTGTAATGGGTGATTAGAACGCACCTCGAAGTTTGAGAAACGCTATAGGAGCAGGCGGGAACCAGACTCTTCGGTGGTATTTACTGCCCAGACATGACGGGTGCACGTGTCGAGTCTCTTTCAACTCCAGTCCCAGGTCCCCAATCCTCTGCCTCCTCCTCCCCCAGAAGCAGCCTTAAGGATGGTTCCTCAGGCGGCTCTCCTTGGAGCCTGGTGTTGGGTCACTTGCCTACATGGTCTCCAATGTACTCCCTGCCTCCCCTGCCTGTCCCTGGCTCCCTTGGCCTCTGCCTTTCCTGGAGGGTTGATCATGAGAGGACCTGGAAAGCCTGAGGGGCAGGAGGAGCAGGGAGCCCGTCAGTTGCCCTCGGTCCCCTACCTGAGGGCAGCACTGGCACTCTGTGGCCCTGAGTCCCCCATCTGCTGGGCAGGCTCCGGGTGGGGTCCCATGATTCGTTCTGGCTCCAACGGGTCTTCTGTTCTGGTTTTCTCAGTCTCTGGACCCCTCCACACCTTGTTCTTTCAGCTCATCCAACACCCGCAGTAGTGGATACTACTTTTCTTTTTTTTTTAGTTGGAGTCTCACTCTGTCACTCAGACTGGAGTGCAGTGGCCACTCCCAGCCACCACAGCCTCGTTCTGCTGGGCTCTGGTGATCCTTCCGCCTCAACCTTCCAAGTAACTGGAACTTCAGGTGTGCGCTACCACATCTGTTCAGTTTTTGATTTATTGTAGAGATGAGGTCTCATCAAGTTGCCCAGGCGGGTCTCGAACCCGTGGGCTCAGGCAATTCACTCACCTCGGCCTCCCAAGGTGCTGAGATTACAGGCTGAGCCACCGAGCCCGGCCTGCTTTTCTTTATTAAATTGTCTAGTTTGGGTTTTTTTTTTTTTCTTGACTGGATTCTAGCTATGCTTTTTTTTCTGCTTAAAAATATGTCTAGTGGATGGGCAAGAAACTGTTTTCAATTGACTTTTCTTCTGAGAACAATTAGAAAAGCTGAAGTCTTTTTCAAAAGAATCGCACACACAATGAAAACAAAATACAAGTAGGGGGACCCCAAAAATCTGGAATTTATTTACAAAAAATTGTGTCTTCATCCTTACATGTTTAAACTTCAGTCACCTCCAAAGCCCTCTCCGTTTGATGCAGTCCACCTAGGAAATACTTTTTCCACTGCTCAAAACAGTTTCTGGACTCATCCATTTGCATTCCTTTTACTGCTTCTGCCATTTTTTGTTTCACCTCTTCCACATGGGCCAAAGGTTTCCTTTTGAAGACTTTTTTCATCAGGGAAACAAACAAGCAAAACAAGTAGCTTGGGCAAGATCAGGTAAATAGGAAGGGTAGGGCATGGGGGCCACTCCACTTTTGGTCAAAAGACTGCTGGACACTCAGTGCAGTGTGGGTAGGTGCTCTCGTAAATTGCCCATCCTGAAATGGGCAGACACATTGAAAAAAATCTCCAGAAAAACTTGCTGGCACCAAATTCAGCCTCTCACAACAGTGCTAGCTGGAACACTGATGCCGATGGGTTCTTAGAACACTCACCTCGTGGGGGAAGCTTGTACTACTAGGGGCCCTTTCTTCAAAACGATAATTCTGAGATTTTCTGGGTCTCCCTTGTATATTTTTGGAGGTATTGGAGTGTTTTCAAGACCCCAAGAAACTTCAAGGCCAAGACTGAGGAGAGGAGGGGAGGCCGGAGAGAGACACCCAGTACATGAAGCCAGTTCTTCCGCAAGGCTCAGGATGTTTTGAAAAGTCACAGCAACTCAGAGGCCAGGAAGCTGAGCAGAGCTCTCAACAGACTCATGGGGCTATGAAGTCAAGAATGGGAGTTCAGAGGCCATCAAGGAGAGGCCCTGGGACTTTTTCAGACTTTGGATAGGGACCCCAGAGGACTAAACCTTAGGAGTAATAGTGAAATAACATATGGACAAGTTCTCAGAGATTGAAGTCCTATTGTGAGTCATGCCACACCTTGATTGAACTAAGGTGAGTAGGGATTGTCAGAGCTCGTGTGTAGCATCCCTGCCAAAGCAAACATGAGTCATCTATGGAAGAAGATAACATCACCTAGAGGGTCAAATGATTCCATCATTTTTCTTATACAAGTATGGCACTCATCAAACGTGACCAGGTGTATAAGATGACAAGACATGACTGGAAAACCAAGATAAACAACAGACATAGAAATAGACCCAGGGGTATAGCTATCAGATTTAAATCACTATGAGTAATATGTTCAAAGAATTTTTTTACAGGTTGATTACTAACTAAAGAATCAAATGGAAGTTGTGAAATTGAAAAAAATTAAGAACTCAATGAATTATCCATATTGAAGAGAAACAGTAGTGAACTGGAAAATAGATCTACACTGAAGCACAGTGAGAAAAAAAAATCACGGAAAGAAATATATGTATCTTCCTAATGGACAAATGACTTCACTCTAACTCTGTAAAATGGGAATAATGATAATTCCTATGTTTAGGGTTGGTTGCAAGGATTAAATGAGTTAAACATATAGAAATATATATATAATTATATATAATACCAAAAGCTTCTAGAATAATGCCTGATATATAGTAGATGCTATGTAAGTACTTCTTTGGTTGCTACTATTTTGCCTTGTGGTAGTTCCATTCTCACCACCTCTTCATTCTTTTTAATAGCTACGTGGTGGCATTCCATATTATGTGCACACTATGATTATTTGAGCCCTTCTCTGTGTGACATTTAAGGGATTTCTAGTGAATATCTTCACATGTAGTTTTGTGCTTGTATGCATATGTGACTACGCCAGAGTTTACAGAGTAATTTTACAGTGATACATAATTTCAAAGAATATGAGGGGGGACCCAAGAAACCCAAAATCTATTTATAAAAAGTTGTGCGTTTATTCTTACATGGTTAAATTTCAGTCACCTTCAAAGTACTCTCCACTGGATACAAGACACCTATAGAGAAGCTTTTCCCACGGCTCAAACAGTTTTGAACTCGTCCATTTAGATGTCTCTGAGGGCTTCTGCCATTTGTGGTTTCGCCTCTTCCACACCAGCAGAACGTTTCGCTTTGAGGACGTTTTTCATCCAGAGAAACCAAAAAAAAGTCGCTCGGAGCAAGATTGGGTGGATAGGGAGGCTGGGGCAGGAGGGTCATGCCATCTTTGGTCAAAACCTGCTGAACTCTCGGCGAGGTGTGGGCAGGTGGGCTCGTCAATAACTCATCGAGAAATGGGCAGAAGCACTGAAAGAATCTCCCCCCAACATTCACTGAAGCTGAACGCAGCCTCTCCCAGCACCAGTGGGTGGACTGATGCTGATGGCTTCCTGGAACACTCACGGAGTGGGGGAAGCTGTCCTACAAGGGACCTACCCTCCGAAAGGCAACTCCGGTTTTTCGGAGGGTCTCCTCTTGTATGTTCTTTGAATATGTTCTTCAAAGAATATATCTGATGCAATAGTTAAAAATCGGGAGATGTTTACAGTTTCTAAATGCTGGCATAACCCCACCAAGAGCACTTGAGAGTGCCTGCTTCCCCAGTGTAAAAATTAAGTGGATGATCAAACTTCTTAACATGGTCAATCTGATGGTGTCCGATTTTAGAGAAATCGGCATTTTTCTTATTGTGAGTTAGAGCTGCTTTTCATATGTATAAAAACTATCTGTATTTCATTTTCTCTCCACGTTCCCTTGCCAATTTTTGCATTGGACAGTTAAGTTTTTCTCTTATTGATTTGTGGATACCACTTATATATTTAGGCTATCAGTGCCTTGTCATTTATATGGCAAATGCTTTTTTCTTAGTTTGCTGTCTGGTTTTTAACTTTGTTTATGGCACTTTTTTCCAAGTGGAAAGTTTTAATTTTATGTATTCAAATTTATCATTCTTTTATTTTATGGATGGCTTGTTTTATGTCCTGTTTACAAAGGCCTCTCCTCCTCCCATATTTAAAATGTTCTCCCTATGTGTTATTGGATTATTTCTGAGTTGTGTTGAGATCAGAGAAGAGTTAGCTAAATCATTCTCTCTGGCTGTCATTTAAAGAACAGGTGAGAGAGGGACACGGCTAGGGACAGGAGCTGTGCAGCGGCCTTTATGTCATTCAGACGAAGATGGAGAAAGGCCTGAGCTGGAGGCAGGAGGGAACAGAGCCCAGAACAAGTAGAAGATAAAGTCCAAAGGACTTGGCGACATGAAGGCAGGAGGCAGAAGACGTCCATCCACACCCAGGTTCCTGCTTTGGGCTGGCCGGGCTGCTTCCCCGGCACTTGCGGTAGCATTACCCTTGACTCCACGCCTCAACTTCCCATGGGACTGGGCGCCTCTTGAGCGCGGAGTGCCCCAGAGATCTCTTTGGTTCCCATGGAACCTAGGCAAGCGACCACACGATGTTGTCCATGGCGTCTTCCTAGGAGGAGGCGCGTTTGCTCTTGCTGGCAATGGCGGTGGGCACTCATGTGTTTTCATGGTGGGCTGCTTCCCCCGACTCTGCAGCGCCCTTGTGCAGAGGGCAGGAAGCTCCAGTGCCCTAAGCTCATGACCAGCCTGCATGGAGCGGCCTGGCACCCAAAGCTCTATGTGATCACCCCCACCTGAGAGTCTCCACTCAATGAGCTGAGCCGTCGTCTGCTGGGCCGCTAAGCCCGAGACCTGGCCATCCTGGCCCCACCCTCCCCGACGCACTGCATCCCGGCAGCCTTCAAATCCTGGCAGTGACACCTCCCAGTAGCTCAGACCCACCCGCTTCTGCTCACTCCTACCGTGCTGGCTCCGTCCTGGCTTCGTCTCCTCTTCCAGGGGCAGCTCAGGGGCCTCTCAGACCGTCTCCCTGCCTGCTGGCTCCTGTCTATCCTGTTGCTCGACTCAAGGAATTATCCATATTGAAGAGAAAAATGAGTGAACTGGAAAACAGATGACATGCAAATACCCACACTGGGGCACACAGAGAAAACAAAAATCACAGACAGGGACGCATGCATCTTCGTAACAGATCGGTTACTTCATGCTGGTGTGCCTCTGTCTCCTCATCTATAAAACGGGAACAGACATAATAATTCCTGTTACTGAGTTGCGGTGACAACTCCATTGTTTTGAAAACGAAGGCAACAAAGTTATTCCCCGCTTAAAAGCCACAGTGGATGAGAGAATACGTACTGTGCTTGGTGTCCGAGGGCCCTTAGAACCTGGCCCTTCCCCTGTCGTCACCCCCACACTGACCTCTGAACCCTGCTCTGTCCCCAGATGGAACGAGTCTTTGCCCTGGCTGTGGAATAAGAGCAAGGGTCCACAGAGGTGCTCGTGGCCAAAGCCCTGGAACCTGTGAACTTGCTGCTCTGTACGGCAAAGGCCATTCGTCGGTTGACCATACAACAGGGAGCTTATCTGGGGTTTTCAGGTGGGCCCGATGCCATCACAAGGATGCTTAAAATGGGAGGAGGGAGGCAGAGCAGGGGGTCAGAGCCATACCCTGGGGGAAGGCTGAGCCACCCCTGCCCGCTTTGGAAAGGGCAGGAAGGGGCTGTGGGCTGGAAACATGGGTCACCTCCCACAGCTGGAAACAGTAGGGGAATGGCTCCCCCTACGAGCTCCAGAAAGGAGCGCAGTCTGGCTGACACTGAGGCTTCAGCCCAGGGAGACCCATGGCAGCCTTCCAACCACTACAGAACCCTGAGAGAGGATGAATCCGCACCGTCGAAAGCCCCTCTGACTCGACCCAGCAGCCATGGTGACTCATACACTTGCTGCCTGCAGCCTGAAAGACCCTTTCTGAGTCGTCGCCCAGTCTATGCTGCCCTCTTGGAAACCTTGAGTTCCTGCTGGCAGTGGGCGCGGCTGTGGGCTCCAGGATCCCACGTCCGAACTTCTTTGCCCACCTCTCTGCATCCCAGGCTGCATTGTAATTTGGATGGTCATGCCTTTGTCTTTCCCACTAGCTAGAAACTTTTTGGTGAGGGCCAGGGTTGTCTTGGATGTATTTTTGCTTCCCCAGGAATTCAGACAGGACCTAGCACTCGGTGTGGAAAGAAAGTGGCAGATAAGAAAATAGACCAAATGAGGTTAGACTCACCCATGGAGCCATAGCGGGCCAGAGATGGTGCTGGGCCCAGAGCCCTGCCGGGCCTTGTGGTCACTGCTGACTCAGGGACAAAGTGCGTAGTGGAATCAAGCAGCCGGGACTTCCTGCATTTCTCCCCAGTGCCGTCCTGGCCCCTGAGCCCTTCGTGAGGGCAGCTGAAGAAATAGCTCAGCTCTAAAACGTTGGCCACTGCCTGTCTGTTGCTGAAGGGTTTAGTGCTAATAGCAAGCCCTGGGTTGGTGGGTCCACTGGCAAATACGTGTGAGGCAGCTATGTGTTTGCCGCACAGTTCTCGCATCTGAAGGAGACAGAGACAAAGCCTTGGCCTGTAGTGACAGTGACTTTGTTCCCCCGCTGAGATGTGTTTTGACCAGATGAGAAACGTGAGCAGGAGCCACACGAGAGAGCCAGGCACCAGGAGCAGAGTCCAGGGGAGGCTTGGGACCCTCGAGGGGTTGGGCCTCTCCAAGGTTTCCATGGGGCTGCCATTGCCAGCAACCTTGAGTGCTGTGGATTTCAGGTGGGCTGTGACTGGGGAGATAAGGTGTTTGATTCTGCAGCCAAGTGCATATATTCATTCAACAAACATTCCGACACTGTCTAGGAATGGACAATTGGATATAAAATGGGGACCCCAAGCTGAGAGGGCACCAAACAGCTGCTCTGTGGTGCTTGCACCCTAACCCACCCTGTCATTGTCTGAATCAAGTCCTACCAGGCGTGGGGGTGGCCAGACGGAGAGGTCATTCCCAGCCAGGTTGAACTGAGGGATGCTTCTTAGAACAAGAGGCCTCCTAGCTTGGCCTTGAAGGACAGTCAGGCCAGTGGCAGGCGCAGATGGAGGGGGGCCGCTTGCCGTTTGAGTGAGAACTGAGCTCTTTAAGGTGCATATATTTTAATGGGGATTTATTTCCTGCATTGTTAAAGCTTAATGGCTCCCTCAAATCATCCTGACACAAAAGGAAGGCAGAGTGCTCACCAGGCAGCAGATTTTGCCCTGAGCGAAGGCACTTGTCCAAGCACGGGGCTCCCCCACTGCCTCCCACCCGAGCCCGTGCCAGCTTTGGAAGTCACGGGAGCCCTGAGACGAGGCTCCCCCTTCCCTGCCGAGGAGGGAACAAGGACTGGTCACCCCAGGACAGCACCTGCAGGGACGTCATGTGAATGGCTGTGGTGGGAAACCAGCGTGGCCCACTGGAAGTGAGCACCATGTCCGGAGTGGTTCTCAATTCCCTGGGCACTTGTGGTTTCTTACCTGCACCCTGAGTACAGCAAGGTCCTCACTTTCTGACTGGTGGGTGGGATGGAGAGGTTGGCGCCTTGGAAGGCTGGTTAGCGCCTTTTTGATTGTTGCCGCTGAGCGCCCGGGATATCTCAGGCCCTTGGAATGTTCCACTCATCTTCCCCAGTGGAGGCGGGGCTGTGATCATCTCCATCACATGACTCGTGTATTTAGGAGGGTCACCTGCTTGCAAGACTCATGGGGACGTATAAGCAGCCATGCTGGAGTGACCTGGAGCTTGGGGCAGTGAGTTCAAATCTCCCAGTCTGAAAGCAGGACTCAAGGTCAAGGAACAAGTGGCTGGCCTGGAGACTTGTTCCACAGAGGCCATGTGGTCTCTGCATGTCTGTTTTGGGCAAAGGTCAGCTGGGTGGAAGCTCTTCCTTGTGAGGGCAGCAGACAGGCGTGGGCTTCATGAGGACGTAGAAAACAAAGCCTCACAAGCACATTCACTTGCAAGCCCAGAAGGCTGTCACTGTGGAATGGCACTGGCAGGAGGGGCAGGCTTAGAAACCAAGTCCCCGCTGCCATGACTCCCGGGTCCTGCCTTCCCAGCCTGAGGCTGCAGAAGGGGGTTGTGCCAGGGTCTGTGCCGGGCTCTGGGGTGCTCTGGGAACGTTCTCCTTCCAAGGCTCCTCTGACCCGGGAGGACCGGGGGTGCAGGATTGGAAAAGGGGGCGCGTTTATGCTCCCGAGGACCCTCTAGCACGTCCCCGTCCAGGCGCCAAGGTCCTGGCCCCGTTCCAATTTGGGTAATTACATTTTCCTGATGCAAATTGCTGCCTGCATTTGCATAGATGCGCTGTGGAGACCCAGAGGTTGGCCAAGCTCGTTCATGAGCCTTCCTGTGACTCCAAGGGCGCCCAGTTCCCAGCCGGCAGTGTCAGCCTGCCACGGGCTCGGATGCTTGCGGCCGTGCCTTCACTTGGGCAGGTTTTGAATCTGTCTAAGGGCTTTTTATCAGGGTGAGATGGCACCAAGGAAAGACCGGTGGTGACCATGGGCTGAGCTTTCCCTCCCCACGGCTGCACGCCCAGGTCTTCACCCTGGAGATGTGGGGTGGCGTGAGAGCAGGGGTCTTCACACCCCTTTCAGCAACACTCTCACAACGTTTTCAGTAAATGCTTCTTTTTTTTTGGAAAGCCAATGTTAGGTCCGAGCTCTTCTCGGGGGTGCCCATGTCCCTACAGCTGTGCCCCGGCCACATGAGAACTTAACGGTGGCCTCTGAAGGCAGAGGTCCTGGATGCAAATCGTCATTTTTTTCATTCATTAACTTCACGACCTTGGAAAGGCAAATTGACCTCAGTTGTCTCCGTTTTTTCCTCTGCAAAATGGGCATAAGTCTGCCTTAAACAGTTATTGTGAGGACCAAACGAATTCCTACATCTGAAGTGACGTCAAACAGTAACAGCAGCCAGCGCTAGCTCTGGTGTTTAGTCTATGATCACTCGTCCAACCTCAGGAGAGAGGAGCAAGGGACTGCCATCCTCATTGAATAGAGGAGGAGACCCAAGGGCCGAAGGACAAAGCCACTTCTCTCTAAGAGTCGCCCAGCTAACAGGGGTGGAGCCAGCCGCATGGGTCCAGCAGCCTGACGCCAGGGCTCAGGGTTTCCATCCCAGGGCCAGCCTGCGGTGCCCCGTCCGGTAGTCGCCTCATCATCCGCTCTCTGGACCTCCATGCCCGAATGAGATTGTCAACGTGAGGCTCACAGCATGGCGTCTGTGGCGGGCAGGTGACTCGAAGAATTTCATCCTGTTCCCTTCTCGTCTGCTCATCTCCGTCTCAATGTGCGTGCACCACGCCCAAGACTGCCACGCCACGCTGTTCCAGAAACTACACACGAATAGCTTCAGGGGTGCCATCTTCCGGGTCTGTTGTCTTGGGAGCCGTTCGCCCGGCACATACCCCTGGACGCTCCCCATTCCACCCAGAGGCCTGGAAGGGTCGCATTGCGCCTTCCTCGTCGACGTCCAGGCTGTGCCCCTGGAGACTGTGTGTGTCCTGAGGACAGAAGGTGTTTCCTTCATCTGTCCTGGTATGCTTCAGACAGGCATGGGGCTCCATACACAGCAGTACTCAATGAATGTTTACTGTCTGGCTGAAGAACGGGATTCAAACTATGAAGCTGAAGGTTGGTTTTAGATCTAAGTGACTTGTGAGGGGGTTACAAAGACCCTCAAGAATCAGGCAGAGGACCAGCCAGATGTAGTAATTCCCAGGGAGCCGGTAGGCTCCCAGAGCAGGGACGGATGACCAAGGCATGCTGCCTGGAGGGGGAGACTGAGCCAGGCTGAGTGCAGCCGAGGGACCATGTGGGCCGGACCAGGCACCCAGGTGTGGGTGGCCGGGTGGAGCGTGAGCCCAGGACCCACTACAAGAGGCAGCCACCTAGATGGGGGGGCGAGGGAGCGGAAGGAATTGGAGGCAGGGCCTGGCTTCCCCCAGCCTGAGCCTGGAAGCGCAGGCTCTTCTCTGCCCACAGGGTGGGGGTGAGAGTGGAAATGGGGGAGGAGCCAGAGGGTTCTGCCCAGCCACGCCCGGAGAGAGGAAATGCCCACTCCAGCATGTCCACAAGCAGAGGTGGGGCAGAAGTGTCTGGAGTCACCCACCCCCAGAGGTGTCACAAGGCCGCTCAGGGTGAGTTCCCAGGGGACCAGATGACCAAGGGCGCCAGGTGACCAAGTTCGGTTTGCCTCCTCCGTGTCTGCCTGTGGAACCGTCTGTCGTGAAGGCTGCGAGTCCCTGCGCCAGGTTCCTGGGCCGGTGGAGCCCCTCCCGATGTGTGAGGCTGTCCTTGGGAGGCCCCACTGTGCACACACCATGGGATCAGCAGAGGCCGGGAGGTTTGGAGGACCCCTTGCAAGCAGCTCCTGGAATGCCAAACCCAGCCCAGCCCTCCCCTGACACCTGCTAACCTGACGGGCGCCAATCCCAGGGGCCAGCCGAGACCCAATGTGCACCGGGTAGACCCAGGTGGGACACAGGACTCCGTGCTCCTGAGTGGGCAGCTGCAGCGTGGGGCAGGGTGGACACTGTGCCCCCCAAATGGGAGTGTTGGGCAGCACACGCCCCTTGGCCTTCTTGGCTCCCTCCAAGAGGCCTGCGTGTCCCTGGACTTGCCTGGGCTGGCCTGGCCTCCCTCGCCAGGTTCCCAGCCTGACTCCCTGACCCTTGCTCCAGACCTCACCGGAGCTGCGAAGCTCCGTGGGGGGAGGAGAACTGGGCACCTGCCCTGCTGGGCCCGCGGCAGCCAGGACTTCCTTCCTTTTATTTATTTATTTTTTTTGAGTTGGAATCTCACTCTGTCGCCCAGACTGGAGTGCAGTGGCCACTACCGGCCACCGCAGCCTCGACCTGCTGGGCTCCGGCGACCCTTCCGCCTCAGCCTTCTGAGTAGCTGGAACTACAGGCGTGCGCTACCACGCCCAGCTGATTTTTTGATTTATTGTAGAGATGGGGTCTCGCTGCCCAGGCGGGTCTCGAACCCGCGGGCTCAGGCAATCAGCTCACCTCAGCCTTCCAAGGCGCGGGATTACAGCCTGAGCCACCTTTCATGCCCTGTGCCCCACTGTCCTGCCCTGCACCCTCAGTCTTCCCCCGGGCACACCAGGACTGTGCACCCGTCACCCACATGGGGCCCGCCTGTGTGCCGCATGTTCTGGTGCACGCCTGCGCTTTCCGCTTGAGCCCGCCGCTCCGGATCTGTTTATTTCCCTTTTACGATCAGTTTCTCTCCCTCTGTAAAGCTCCGGGATGGTCCTGGCATTCCAGGAACCGCTTGCAAGGGGCCTCCAAGTCTCGGAGACGGCCTCTGCCGTCCGTCCCCATGCCGTGTGCGTAATGGGTCCTCCTAGGGACAATTTGCATAAAGGATAAATAAGAGAAACACGATGTGAAGTTTATTCATTTTTAAATCCTGCAGCGCCCGTGATTGAAGGCCCGAGCTCAGATGTTTGCCGGATGCGTCCCATTAAGGCTCGGCTCTGTCTAAGGCCCGCTCCGCTCCTGCAGGGGCGGGATGCACGCCTTCCCCACACTGGAGCCGTTTTCAGGCCCTCAGCTCCACGAGGGACAGACTACGGGCTGTGTTCCCTTCCAGCAGACCCCGTGCTTTAATTTGCTGTAACAGAGCCAGCACATTAAATACAAAACATATTGATGTTCTTGGGCACCCTGGGGGTCTTGTCAGAGGAGCCTGGCATGCCGGGGGAGGAGGCGCCACTTGGCACATGCTGGAGGCGCCTCGGGCAGGTCATTGCCAACGTCGGCCAGGAGCTGTGCCCGCCCAGAGGGCAGAGGGGGGCCAAGGGCCAGAGGAGAGAGAGGGGAGACAGAGGCCGGAAGGCCTGGGCCCTGCCTCCTGCACACGGCAGGGGTTTATGAGTGAATGGCAAGGAATGGGAAGAAAAAAGGGGGGAGGGAGGGAGGAAGCTGGGGGGAGGGAGCTAGGTCGGTAAGGGGAGGCAGGGAACAAGGGAGGGAGGAGGGAGAGAGGGGAGGGGAGAGAAGGAAGAGGAGGAAGGAGAAGGAGGGGCCTAGGGAGGGGGAGGGAGGGAGTGAGGGAGGAAGGGAGCAGGGGAAGGAGGGGAGCAAGGGAGAAAAGGAGGGAGGGGGGAAGA
>NW_007232317.1:279381-285841 GCF_000164805.1 Carlito syrichta
GAGAGAGGGGGCTCTGGGGGAGAGGAGACACTGCGTGGCACAGGCGTGGAGGCACCTCCAGCTGGTTGCAGCCAACGACCCGCCCTGGAGCATGACTGGGCCTGGCCTCTCTAGCCCAATATCTACCAGCAGGCTCCCAAGACAGTCCAAGAGTTCGAGGAAATGGTGGGTCTCTAACGTCTGGCATCTCTCTCTTCACGGGGTAGGAATTTGGCAGGGCAGACAGGGCGGTCCTCTTCTGCATCTCTGCTACAATATGTGAGGCAAGGAGAAAGAGGTGTGTCCGCAGGTTCGCCTCGCCCCCAACTGAGCGTCTCAGGGTTGGAGGCAGACTGGCGCACTCCAGAGGAAGGGGCGGGTTGCGGAACCGGATCCTGCAAGGCACGCGCTGTGCCGTAGACTGGACATCCTTTTCTCGAGAGCTCTGGGGTGAGGGCGGCCCTCTCTTTCCCGAAATGGTTAGCGACCGAGCAACTAAGTTAATCTCTGACAAATACCCTTCTAGTAATAGCTGCCAAACATCCGGTGGCAGTCCTGTGCTACTGCACATCCACGGCTTGAATTCCTAGCCCACGACACTAGGAATTCTTATCATCCAGAACTGAGACTCAGAAAATTTAAATGCATTCAGAAAGCCGCAGAGTTCATAGCTGCCTGGACTGTCATTCAAACCCAGGACTGGGTCTGGTGGTGGTGGTTGTGTTGTTGGTGGCCATGGCGAGGGTGGTGATGGTGGTGGGAGTCGTGGTTGTCGTGCTGGTGTGGGTAGCGGTGGTGGTTGTGTTGTGGGAGGCTGTGGTGAGGTTGGTGGTGGTGGTGGTGATGCAGGTGGTATTGGTGATAGTGATGGTGGTGGTGGTGGTAATGATGGTGGCTGTAGTAATTACTGGATGCTCCTGAGAAAACATTAAAAGGCACTTTAAAGTAGCTGGCTGTAAGGTTCTCAGACCGTTATCATCAGCCCTCGCGTCCGTCCACAGGTCTGCAGAGAACTCACCATGAGCTGGAAGAGTCTGGATGTCTGAGCTTGGCTTGGAATCCGGGTGAACCCGGCAGGCTGACGTTTGGGATGTGACCCTGTGCAGTGCCTCTCAGGGGTTCTCAGACCACTGTGAGCAAAGCACGGCCAGACAGGTGGCCTTTTTCACAGAGGGCCTTGAGACCCCATCCCCCGCATCCGGCCGGCCCCAGAACCCAAATGTTCTCTGTCTGCTCCTGCTTCCTGGAAGTTCCACCGCTTGCCTCTCGCTTCAGGCACCGCAACGTTTCATGCTCCCAGTTTGCGGTGCACATTTCTTCCTCTAAATCATCCTTTGGGGTGGGGGCGGGGGGATTGGTGACCCGGGAGGCTCCTGGCAAATGCTCTGGCCCTGATGCGAGTCCGTGTCCTTTCTGACTAGGAAGAAGGTGAAGGCCCCCGGCTAGCCACCCCCATCAGGTCCACAGGAGAAGACTCAGTCCTGCCCTCCCCCACATGCACAGGGGGAGAGGAGGCGATGGGACGCATAGGACGCAGACAGGGAAGAGGTCTGAGGTGAAGACAGGTAGGGGGCAGGGTCCTGGGACACACGCCGCCTGCCAGGGTCAGCCAACTGGGAGTCCCCGGACCAACACACCCACCGCCTCCGGTGCAGCCTCTGGCCCGTCCCTCTGCCTCGGTCCACTTGTCCTGCTGCCTTCACGAGCTGAGCTGAGCTCCTTTGTCTCGGATCTGCCCGCGGAAGAGTGAATGTCCCCTGGTAGCCCATGGGCCACACGGAGACCCACAGCCTCGTTGCAGGCCGAGTAGCGCTCTGTGGCACACACTCATCACCGTATCGATGCTTTCCTCCTACGAGTCTGGTCCTCTGTCATATGAACAACATTGCTAAGCATAATTTAACCTCTTCTTGCTGCAATTATCACCAATATGACTGTGCATGAATGTGCTGGGTCAGAAAAATGATACCGAGGCAGGTGAGGCTATGTATTCATTCACCAGAGGGCCCCAGACCACTAAGATTCCAGTGCACGTGGGTCTGAGCTTAATCATCCTGTTTCTTTACCTGCTGTTAGGAAGAGGGACAATGACATGAAAGGAAGAGCAGTCCCTCGGAATCCCTAGACTAGAAGGACTGCAGTCTGGGTGACATCTTTTCTTGTCTCAGTGTTGACTCAGTGCCCACGCCCACGCCCGAACAGAGCAGGTGACCAAGAATTCATTGACGAACACGTGAACACTTCTGGGACATATGTATACCGGGACAACTGTATACACCAGCCAATATGTTCCAAACTGTATACACCAGCCAATATGTTCCAAAAAGACCTTTATCAATGGCTATTGAAAAATACTGGATTGCCTGAGCCCGTGGGTTTGAGACCCACCTGGGCAGTGAGACCTCTTTTGTACAATACATCAAAAAAATCAGCCGGGCGTGGTAGCGCGCGCCTGTAATTCCGGCTACTCGGAAGGCTGAGGCGGAAGGATCGCCGGAGCCCAGCAGGCGAGGCTGCGGTGGCTGAGAGCGGCCACTGCTCTCCAGTCTGGGCGATCAAGTGCGACTCCAACTCAAAAAAAAAAAAGAAAAATACATCAGTTGAAATATATCAGTCTTCGAACAAGCTCATTTGAGGGGGCTGCTCGTTCTTGGGCAATGCTGAATCCATGATGTATGGCCATACAATTAAAACCCAGGGCTGTGTCTAGCGAGGCACCCGCACTCTGGAGAAGGATGCAGCCGTGCTGGCCGGTATATACAGTTGATGCAGCTGGATTGGCTGGTGTATACAGTTGTCCCGGTAGTGTCCTACTGTGATGCACCCTACCATCCTTCCAGAGCCCGGGCTGAGGTCACACAGTTCACGCATGGGGAAATGGCTTGAAAGCTCCTTCCTCCTGCTTCTGGGCCTCACAGCCTGGGTCGATCTGGGGACATGGGGGAAATGCCAGGGAGCTACCTGGTGAGGGGTCAGGGTGAGACCATTTATCTTTTGTGAAAAAAGGTACTTTTAGCTCCCGGTCAAGGGCAACTCATCAATCTCTGCGCAGGATGAGAGCTTCATTAAAAATATAATTCCAATTAATTCTGTGTGCATGTTTTCTCAGTCAGAACTTGGCTTTTTGTGGGCAAGGTGACATGGGAATAGTCATATACAGATAGTCCCAGTTGCTGGCCCCTTTCCTGGGGTGAGTGGGGAAACTGAGTCTGTGTGTGCACCCATTCCGAGGGCTGGTGATGGTGTTATCGAGTTGGTGGAAAGGTTAAGAAAATGAGAGCCCTCGCTGAGGGTGGACATTGGTACCTTCTAGGTAGACATCGGGCCATTTCCAGAGTTTCATCACTGACTCCCTCAGCTCCTGAAACCATGTTCCTCATTGACTACTGTACGGCTGGGGAACAGGCCACCCTGCAGAGTTGTGTGGAGAGGTGCTGACTTGGGATGTTTGAGCCAAGAGTCATGGAAGATTCCATGGGCCCTGACCAGAATCTTCTTCCCACACCATTTATTAATTCCAGACACAAAATCCCTGACTCCCTCCTCAAGTGTGAGCAAATATTCAGACAGCAATGACTTGAGTGGACACCTCCCTGGGACTCTGCACCCCAGATGAGTGCCTGGGAGAAGGGGACACATGGGAGCAGAGGCAGGGATGGGAGTATTTGGTGCTGGGCCCTACACACCTTTTCTGAGACACACTGAGGACTTGGTGCAGCACCTCCTGGGTGTCTGGTACTGGGTGAGATCTCCATCACAGAAGGTGCTCAAGAAGAGGGGAACGACCCAATGGTCACACACAGGGAGGTCTTCTAGGCTGAATGGACCACTGAACATGTGATTCCCAGGACTCCGTGACTCCTATGATGCCTCACAAAAATGTGGGTGTGTGTGGATCTGAGAAGTAGAAAGACGGACACATGGAGACACAGTCAGTGCTTCGAGCTCTCTGGACCCTGATGGCTATTTGTTAATAACCAGCACTTGAAGAGCCCAATGTCAGCCTGCCGTCCAGGAGCCAGGGTCCCCCGAATTCTGGTGTCAGTACCGTCTCCATGTCACCATGTGACCTCACACAGGCTTCCTCTCCCCCCATCCTTGACTTGCTTATATTTAGAACGGAGGTGACTGTGGCCCCTTCGGTGTCTGCGAGATCTCTGGGCTCGTGGTCCTCGTAAGGTCAAGGACAAAAGCCATGGCTTCCCCAGCTCCCCCCGGAGTCCCGCATGGTGCAGGAATGGCACAGACACTTGACGGTGTGTGGAAACACAGTCATGGATGGGAGTGTGCTTAGGGCAGGAGCCGTGAGAGTCTCCGAATGGAGGCGAACCAACTAAGGCAAGGCGCAAAGTCCCGAGTCGCCTCCAAACATTACAAAGAAGCCCTTTGTTGAATCATTGTGCTTCTTGGGACAAGACTATATGCCCTGCTTAGCCTACAGAATTAGTTTAAAAAGTCAAATGAGGCTGGGCGCAGCAGCTCACGCCTGTAATCCCAGCACTTTGGGAGGCTGAGGCGGGAGGATTGCTTGAGCCCAGGAATTCGAGACCAGCCTGGGTAACCTAGTGAGACCTTGTCTTTACCAAAAAAAAAAAAATTAGCCAGGGATGGAGGTGCATGCCTGTCGTCCTAGCTACTCGGGAGGCTGAGATGGAAGGGTTGCTTCAGCCCAGGAGGTCAAGGCTGCAGTGAATTATAATCATGCCACTGCACTCCAGCCTGGGTGACAGAGTGAGACCTTGACTCAAACAAACAAACAAACAAATAAAACAAAACAAAAAATATAAGTAAATTGTGTATCTTCTGAAAGGGTTTTGAAAAGTATACAACACTATTTAAATGTAAACAATCACTTTTACTCTGTGGAGCAGTTTGTGGTTGACTGCAAGAGGTTGACCAGCCTCCGACACAACTTTCTTCTATTGCCTTAATGTCCCCAGCAAGCTGCATAGGCTGTCAGCTGGGTCAGTGGACTTCATACTTGAGTGTGCATCTGACTCTGGAGAGCTCGTTCAGACAGATTGCTGGGCCCATCCTCAGCACTTCTGACTTAGTAGGTCAGGGTGGGGCCCGAGAATCTGCATCCCTAAGTCCCCAGGGGATGCCTCCACTGCTGGTTCCAGGACCGTGCTTTAAGAATGACTGGTTTAATGCTTCAACGTACTTGATACACAGACTTTTCATACTCGATGACGTCCAAGATATCTCATGGTGTATCTGCAAGATGGGCGTTGGCTCAGGCAGGATCAGGGACAACTGTGCATAGGCGACTGGATCCCAGAGACCCAGAGACTGGAAGTAGTGGTGTACCTAGGGCCTCACAGTGAGCTGGTGGTCAAGTGGGAACAAACCCTGAGTTTTTCTGGCCATCATTTCAGTGTCCTTTCCATGGGCTGACGGTGCTGGCCTCTGGTCTGAGAGCAGGCCCTCCACAGGGAAGACGATGTCCCCAGCTGTACGGCTGCCCTGGACCAGACTTCAGGCAGGCTCCTCTGAGCGCTCTTGGCTTGCAGAGATGAGGTCCAGCAAAGAACCTGCTGCGCCAGCTTCGTGAAAGCCAGCCTCCCCTTGACATCCAATAACGCTCCTTCTCCTCCCTCCTCGATGATGTCTAATCACCCTTCTCTTCCTCCACCCTTGAGGGGGTTCTCTTCTCCTCCTCCTGACACTTAGCCACGTCCCTGGTAGTAATTTTTCATCCTCTCCTCGTCCTGCCCTGCTTGTAAATCTCCGCTCGTCCCCGTGTACGTGAGTCAAGTTCAATCTCTCCCCTATTGCAGTCGTCTTGAATAAAATCCATCTTGCTGCCTTCAACATGGGTCCGGAGCATTGTTTTCTTTAACGCCAGAAATGTGTCTGTGGCTGTTCCTTCTGTGCCCACCCTGGGTGCCTGGGGACAGGCATGTTGGTGTCCTCAGAACTGTCCTTAGAAGAGCATGACTTGTCACCCCAGCCTGTGTGGTGTGCCCTCAGCCGTTGAGGTGATGGAGAGTTTATCCACACCCCTCTAGGGCGGCCGTCTGCCAACACCCTCATCTGGAGTCCTGCCAGTCCTGGGAAGAAACCAGCAATGCTTTGTCCTTTGACCCACATACCCTTTTCCCAGGCTTTTGGAGACCCCCTACTCTTTCCCAGCTACTGGAGTGCAGGGTCTTATGGGTCCCCAGTGAGGCCAGATCTGGTCTTAGAGAGGGGCTGGCTGTGCTGAGACCCTGGAGGAGGTCAGCAGGGCCGGTGGCGAGCCCCTCCAAGCTGCTAAGCCAAGAAGAGTGGCCGTGTCAGGCATGAAAACCGAGTGAGCTCTGAAAACCAAGTGTAAGCACTCAGTGCGGGCTGCGGGAAACAGCACAGTCTGTGGCTGCGTTCTCGCCTTCCTCCTCTCCAGACTCACAGCAAGTCTTCCCGGGCTGAACAGGCTTGACTGCGGCTGTTGTCACGGCTGCCGCGTGCCTGGACGCCTGTGTGTGTGTGTGTGTGTGTG
>NW_007232317.1:285861-315160 GCF_000164805.1 Carlito syrichta
CGCGCGCGTGCGCGCACGCGTGTGCGTGCCAGCGTGTGTGCAGGAGAGCATGTGCGCGTTCTCTCCAGAGTGACTGGTTTGTGCTGTCATCAGCCGTTGTTTTGGTAAATGGCGAGTTAAACAGATATATCCAAGCGTAAAATCTAAAAAATGTTCCCTCTGGGCGCCCGGGGGGTGTTGTTTGGAATCAACTACATATCAATTGAGCGGCGGCGAGCGGATCCGATGATAAATTCCAGTCCACAGACGCCTTATAAATTACATTTTTTTGTTCGCGATCCTGCCTCATCTCGGCTCCCCAGAGGCCCTTAGACTGAGAACCATGATTGTGTTGGAGAAACGTTTGCTCAGCTTGAGTGAGGCCATTAGCATGGCGTGCGCCTGGCCGTCCTGCGCTCCCCCCACCCGGCCCCTCCCGCCCCTTTAACAAAATACAATATGTGCCTGGTAATTTTTCTGTTCATTATCTCATTGTTTTCTGTAAGTACAAGGTTAGATTGAATTACTGCGGGCCCGCTGTCTATTTGTAATTCTCCCTCCATGCCGAGCCGCTAATGAATGGGCAATTTAGTCAATTCTTTGTAACGGCTTCTTCTGTGCGCCAGCCACTTAATTACTCTGAGCCTTTCCCACCGCTGCTTTCTCGCACGGAAAGTCAGGCTGCTTGGCGGGCTTGGCACGGGGATCTCCAGCCTCCAAAGAGAAAAAAAAAGGGGGGAAATGGTCAGAGGCACCCAGGATTCGGCATCCTTCTGTCTCCCGCGGCGGCTGAAGCAGCGGTCTGTGGCCTCAGCCACACGGCCCGTCCGTCCACACACGGCTCCCCTTCTTCCTTCTCTGCTGACAGTGGGCTCCGTCCCCACCAGGGTGGCAGGAAGGCGCAGGCTCCTGCAGCCTCCGAGAGGACGGTTCTGGTGTCTTAAAACAGGACGGTGGCTAGTCCAATGGACATGCGACCTCCCCTGTCACCGGGATCTCCAGACCTCAGCCAAGGCCTGTACCAGGGCGGCCATGTTTCCTCCTGCCTTGGCACAGAGCACAGCACGCTTGCAGCGCAGCGAGGCGGGTGTTTATCGCTCCGTTCAACAAAGGGAAACAGCACGAGAAGGGACTTGCTTGGTCAATGAACCAGGTGCAGCTGCACGGAACTTGCACAGGGTCACCAAAGCAGCTGTCCTCTTCTCACTCCATCCTGTGCCTGGGGGAGACTTAAGAGTGTTGTCCTTTAGCTGGACAAAAGTGTTCCAAGGCAGAAATAGGGTAGGCTGACCTTCGACGGAGGGGAGGGACCCTGGAAGGGAGAGTCGTCAGGGCAGTGGCTGGGAAGCTGCAACCCCAAGAGACTGGGGGCTCATTAGGGAAAATGTCTGTTAACAAAACTGCCCTGGGAGCATCTGCCAGGCCACCGGACGTCTCTGTGCGCCCAGAGTTAGATGCACAAGTAATGTATCGTCCACGCTGGGCCACCTTTGGAGGTGGACGGAGGCTCGGTGAACCATCATGCTGGCCACGGGGTGACCGGGCCTGTCTGAGCACCCCAGACCTCACGGTCAGAGGCCAGGCAACCCGCGTGTGAGGCTGCGCCCGCAGCACGTCCTCAGCCTGACTGGCTCTGATGGCGGCACTTGGAGGGGCGCCTCACCAGCTGGGTGCCCCGCGCTTCCACACGGTCCCTGTTGCTGTGCACTGTGGGGCCGTGTGTGAGTCACGGGGCATCTCCACCGCTTCAGCAGACGCCGAGGGGGCCCCGGCTCGCTGGCAAAGACGTGCACGTGAGGAGACAAGCGTTTCCATCATTTTGATCCGTCTGCTCTAACAGAAGGAAGGTAGGTAGCGGATGTCACCAACGGCCTCCTGAACGTGCCAGGCCCCTGCTCAGAAAATTCTTGGCCTCCTCTGGGTCCGGCTCGCTCCCACACATCCTTCATGTCAGCTTGAATGTCGCTTCCTTCGGGAAGCCTTCCTTGATCTCTGAGATGACACCAGGGCCCCTTTATCCTATTTCATGGCATCCCACACTCATCTTCCTCATGACTGACTGCGATGCTGACTGAATGACTCGTGTGGTTGTGAGTTCTGTGTCTCTCTCCCCCACCAACGCCCAGCCCTGACCCATCTGTATGTGGCCCCCAGTAAAGGCATGCTCTATGCTAGCATACATCTGTTTGGTAGTTTTAACTGTTGTGTCACGGTACACGTATTTTGGGGCACACATGGTGGCTTGATTCACGCATGTAAAGCCGTAATGATCATATCGGGGTCATCAGTAGGCCCACTCCCCCAAACGGGTCTCTCCTCTTTGTGTGGGGAACGTTTCTGTTCTTCTCTCCCAGCTATTTTGGGACACATGATGAATCATCACTCCCTCTACCTTTCCCACCGTCCTCATGAATGCCGGGACTGACTCTACTCACTGTACTTCCATTAACCGGCCTCTTTGCACCCTTCCCTCCTCTCATTCTAGCCTTGGTGGCTGTCGTTCCGTCTACATTCGGGGCACCACTCAAAGGGGATGACACACATGCCTCGTGAACCCTCACCACGGCCCGGGTGATGGCTCCTGCCACGTCCCTATTCCACCAGGGGGAAGACAGAAGCCAGGGAGGCTAGCCGACATCATGGGTAGGCAGGGCTGGATCCAGGCCTGGCTCTCAAGTCTGGTGGCATCCGGAGCTTGGTCCCCAGAGGAGTCAGCCCCTGCCCGGTCCAGTCTCACATCGGCGGGTGCCCTTGGCCGAGACTCGGGCCCCTGGCCCCACCTTGCCCACGCTGTCGTGGAGGCAGCAGGAGACCCACACACCCACCACGTGCTGTGAGTGCCTTGGGCCACCGTGTGTGCGTGCGCGTCTATAGTGCCGTGGCCTCTGCAGGCAGCAGGCAGGACAGTTAACTGAATGCACCTTCCCGCCAGCCCACAGATGCCACACCACTCTCCCTCCACACCATCACTCGGGAGCCAAGCTCTGAGTGCTACTTCCTGCCCTTCCACTTGGTGCCCTGGGGCCAAGTGCAGAGCCCGGCATGCAGATCTAGAAACGTGTGTTAAGCTGAACAGAGCCTGCTATCTTTGGGGGTTGAATGCTCTCTGCTTCCTCTGCCAGGAGCCTTCCCGGGTGGTGCCAGCCCTTTCCAGCCTCTCTTCTCTGAGCTCCAAGCTCACACGACCTGCAGCATGTCACGGAGCCAGGACTCCATCCTGTGGCACCAGTCCCGTCCATTCAACAGGGGCCGTGAACACCACTCATCGGCTTTGACCAGGAGGTGGAGGGAGGAGAGGAGGAAGAGGGCAGGGAGAAGGGGAGGAAGGAGGGCGTTGGCAGAGCAGGAGGAGAAGAAGAGGAAGGAGGAGAGGAGGAGGAAGAGAGGAAGGGCAGGGAAGAAGAAGACGAGGAAGGGGGTCAGGGAGAGAAGCAGAAGCAGAGACAGCAGAGATTGCGGGCGCGCCTGCGTGGCAAGCTGAGGATCGACTGTGTTGAAAACGTGCTGCCGTCAGGTCTGGCACACCCAGGTGTCGGGCGGCAGTGTGCCACGAGTGTGTCACCCCGGGATTTAGTCCAGAGGTTAGCCAGCCCTGCTCGCGGGTGGCACTTGTGTGCGCCTGTCTGGAGGTGCCAGGGACCTCTCTGGCATGGTGAAGGCTCATCCTCCTGGCCCCAGGCCTGTGCTGAATCAGGCCCACCAGCAGGCCCCTCCGGAGGGAGCAAGGGTGACAGGTGCCATGGTCCCTCGTGGCCTCTCAGTCTCCAAGGAGCCTCTTGCTGCCGCAGTCCACAAGGGGGCCTCTCGCCACTGTGGTCCCCCGGGTGACCTCAGTCCCCAGGTGGCCTCTCACTGCCATGGTCCCCAGGTGGCCTCTTGCTGCCATGGTTCCCAGGGGGGCCTCTTGCTGTCCCGGTCCCCAGGGAGGCCTCAGTCTCTAGGTGGCCTCTTGTTGTCATAGTCCCCAGCTGGCTGCTCGCTGCCGCAGTCCCCAGGGCTGCCAGTGCCCTGGGCTCCTCTCCCATGACTTCTTTTTTTTTTTTTTTTTTTGAGTTGGAGTCTCACTCTGTCGCCCAGACTGGAGTGCAGTGGCCGCTCCCGGCCACCGCAACCTCCACCTGCTAGGCTCTGGCGATCCTTCCGCCTCAGCCTTCCAAGTAGCCGGAATTACAGGCGCGCGCTACCACGCCCAGCTAATTTTTTGATTTATTGTAGAGATGAGGTCTCGCTGCCCAGGCGGGTCACGAACCCGCGGGCTCAGGCAATCCACTCACTTCAGCCTCCCAAAGGCGCGGGATTACAGGCTGAGCCACTGAACCCGGGACTTCTTAAAAGGCGGGGTGGGCCCTGCTTTCCCTCTGGCACGGTTCTCTAGGGCAGGCCCCGCCTATCCTTGGATCCTGGGTGTTCCTTGGGTGTGGCTTCCTGCAGGGCCGAAAAAGCCACTACCACTCCTCCTCACCCCACCCTCGTCGGCCGCAGGAGCTTGCTGATGTCCCCAGGCTTGCTGTTGTTTTTGCCATTCTGAGCCTCAGTTTCCTCATCTGACTTTGCACCCTCATGGCGTCTTGGGGAGGATTCGACCACAGGAGTTCCCTACAGAGGACTGGCCACTGAGGTGGCTCTCAGCGAGTCCTCCTTGCTCGCCTCCCCCAGCCTCGTCCTCTGGGCTGGGCGGGAAGGGGCCTGGAAGATGCCTGTGCATGGGGCGCGGGCTACACCGCTGCTGCCTTCTGCCGTCACCATGGCGCCACCCACCCACGTGTACCCAGTGCCCTCCCGTGAGGTGACCATGGGCTCTGCACACTGTTGGGGAACAACCCCAGACCCTCACTGAATCATAAATGTGGGCTCCGTTTCTCCCAAGTCGGGGGCAGGCGTGTCCTGTCCTTGCATGTCCATTGCCTGAGCAGGTCCACAGCCTCGGGGGAGGAAGGGTGGACACGGGCCCTTGGGATACTATGAGAAATGGCTATGCATGAGACAGAAAGGCAGAGGACAGACTGAGATGACAAAGGTATGTGGGAAAAATGGCCGAAGGAAACGCAGGGTGTGTGAGCGGCGTTTGGGCGGTGTCCCTGGGCGAGATTTTGACAACTCTCTTTTCTTGTATCTTCCTGTCCTCTGCGGTGGACATGTTTTACTTTTACAGTGAAATCTGCTTGTGTCTGCTGGGTCCTCAGTGCAGGTTTCTATAAGAAACACCAGGAGCCGGGCTCGGTGGCTCAGCCTGTAATCCCGCGCCTTTGGGAGGCTGAGGTGAGTGGATTGCCTGAGCCCGCGGGTTCGAGACCCGCCTGGGCAGGCGAGACCTTATCTCCACAATAAAAAAAAAAAAAAAATTAGCCGGGCGTGGTAGCGCGCGCCTGTAATTCCAGGTACTCAGAAGGCTGAGGCGGAAGGATCACCGGAGCCCAGCAGGTCGAGGCTGCGGTGGCCGGGAGCGGCCACTGCACTCCAGTCTGGGCGACAGAGTGAGACTCTGACTCAAAAAAAAAAAAAAAGAAAGAAACACCAGGTCTCGTTTTTAGCAAACCCGGGGCATGAAAACAGACGAACACTGACTCCACAGAGAAGGTCCGTGCCTTTCATGGGATTTCTACAGCACCACTTTCCAGGGCCAGCCCTCTGAGGACGTGACCGAGAAAAGCTGTCCTCCGGTGACATCGGGTAGTGTCAGGCCCCTCTCTGACTTAGTCTCCCCTGCCCAGAGGTCCGGATCCTGCAGAAGTGGAATGACCCTGAGCTCCTGCACGACGGTTCTCAGCAGACGGTGACAGAGGGTCCAATGTCCCCACCAGGGCTGGCTCTCACAGCCCCAGGAGAGGACTGTGCCCAAACGCCCTGCCCATCCACAGTGCCCCACCAGCCTCTCCCAGTGCTTCTCAGACCCGCACCCCGGGCTCCCAGGCCACCCCGACCTCCCCAACCTGTCCACGGGATGGAGCTGCCACTTGCTGAAGATGCCAGAGTAGTGATCTTCTGTGACTGCCCCCACGTGGCTGCCAGTCTCCAAGCCCCCTGCCCACCAGCTCCTGGGGCTGCCTGCATGCCCAGTCCCAATGGGGCCTCTGGAACCAGCAACGGATGTGCCGATGTGGATGTCCTATAGGGAGAGACGCCCAGCCCTTCTAGAAACTGCTGAGCCCCTCGGTCTGGTGCTCGCTGGCAGCACTCTCGAGCAGGCTCTGACATCTCTGTGGGTGGCAATTTCCACCTTCCAGAAGGAACTGGCCTGTATTAGGCACCTGTCACCAGTCCCATGCTGCACTGTGGGTCCGGTTAATCCTCACCCGATCTTTTGGGGTCTCATTATGATCCTTGTTTCCTCAGGGAGGTGACAGAGCTTAAGTAACTTTAATAAGGTCAGAGTTCCTGGGTGACTAAACCCAGATTTGAGCAAAACTTCCTAAACGAGAATTGTCAACCCCATGAAAGGGGTGATGGATGTCTCACACCCCCGGCTCTCTCCGTGATGACACAAGTGTCATTCAGAGCTGGTCGGCAGCCATTTTCAGCTTACTGGGAATTAGAAAGAAGGATTTTATCCCCAACTGCAGCCCAGGACCCAGACATCGAAGCAGAGGAGCGTGCAGTCATTTGCATCCTAGTACGAGTTAATCAGAGGGATTCCCCTGCCCCCACCAAGACAGCTGCCCAGGACCCAGGCACCCAGAGAAGGGCATTTCGGTGAAGGGGAGGTGAGTGACAGAAGGAATAAGTGGGGCCAGAGGACCAGTGAGCAGGCAGCCCCTGCTACTTCGCTCTGAGGACACATAACGACCTGGACCCAGGGGTGGAGAGGCTGTAGCTGGAGGCCGAGCATCTTCCCCTGTGGCTGTGGGTGGACACTGCCTGTGACTGTGAATTCAGGTCCTGGAGAGAGTCCGGGGTGTTGGCTTCCGGCCCAGTGGGACTGTGGAGTGGGGAATTTTCCTGGAAGCCAGGCTCACAATCCAGCATGGAGCAGAGAGAGGTGTGGCTTGTAGGCCAGGAGCCCGGGCTGGGTACCTCGGCGGTTCTTCCTTCCAACCCCTGTCGACCCTGGCGTCCTCTCAAATGAGACCCGTGGCCCCTCCAGGTCAGCTCTGGGAGTCCAAGTGTTGGGGCCACGTTTGGCTCATCTCGGAGCCCAGGGCTCATCTCTGAAGCCACCACACCCTTCAGAACTTCACACACAGGGTGGCACAAGGGGCAGGAGAGCGGGTCACCTCCTCTCCCCATGCGTGGGTGACGCTGACGGAAGGACAGAGAGGCGCTGTCCCTCAGCCAGTGCCTCCTGGGTGAGAGCCCACCCCTGTATCCCGAGGCCAGCTCTCTCTGTCAGTCTCCCGCACGAGCCCGCGAGCTTTGGACAGCAGAGACCACGTTTTGTCACCTCCAAGCCCTCAGCTCCTTCCGCCCTGCCTGACGCCACGATGCTGCAGTTGTGCATGGCAGGTGTGTGGAACAAATGGACCAAAAGAATGGACTGTGCTCCTGTTAGCACAAATGCAGTACAGCTCCGTCTTGAGAACAAGGAAACTGAAAGGAGGAACCCCTAGAGCCTAGTTTAGCGTCGTCTTTTGGCCTCAGCACAACTGTTTTTGCTTAGACTTTGCCTCTGACATACTTTAGATCTAGCACAGGTTAGACATAGATAAATTCCCAACAGGCATGTTTTGGGAGGGTGTCAGACATTCTACAGTAGGCCAAGCTGGGGTCTACTCCACTCCCTGGGCAAGATGTCCGTCATATGCAAGACAAGGACGGAGCCATAGAAATGACAACAGACCACCTTTGGGTCAAGGAGTCTGTGGGCTTCAAACGTCTGACAGGTCTCTTGCAGGACCCACCATGGCAGCAATCGTGTGACTAATCCACCCGCCCGCCTCCCTGTCCATCCCCTGACGTCAGTACCTGCGCATGCCGGCCCCTTTGTGATGAGGTGGAGCCGACTACCACCCAATCACCTTAATGACCTTCCCCTATCAAGGAGAATGGTTAAAGGGCCTCGCCATGAGGCAGCCATTTTGCCATTGCCAAACCATTGCCACCATTGCCTTGCTGAGCTGTGGTGCGTCCGTGGGCTTTTTGAGCCATGGCTGTGGCCGTGCTTCCCGGCTTTGGCCCCCTTTCCTGCCTTGGGGAGGTGGAGCTCCTTTTCCTTTCTCACTCTCTCTCTCATTTACCTTATAAATAAACTAGACTTTCTGGGCAACCCTCTCGGGTCCCCTCCCACTGTGGGAGCTTTTCTGTCTTCTCGATAAATCCTGCTTTCAAAATAAATAAATAAATAGATAAACAAACAAACACACTATATTTTCTAATCCAACCTCTGCACAATTCTTTGCATCTTTCAATTGGCATCGGATTGCTTGCCAGACATACAGCCCCAGCGGGCCTGACCAAACATCCTGGAGGCCCCACTGGGAGCATGTGGCCCTCACAGAAAAGCCATCCTGGGAGCCTGAAGGAAGGGCCGGCACTTCGCTGAGTCTTGCACTCTCTGTACTTGCCTCCCTCTCAACAGACGGTGAAACTGAGGCCCGGGTAAGAGACACACGCATGAGACTTCTGCATATGCAGAGCAGGAAGGGGCTAGAGGTTCCCTGTCACCTTCGAGCTTCCTGACAATTACACAAGAGGAAACAGAGGCCTGGGAGCAAGGTGCGAGGACACAGGCCTCACATTCAGCAGCTGTCGGGGGGAGACGAGGACCCAGCGCCTGGATCAGGGTCCGGAGCTGCTTCCCCAGAGCGCACCGCCCTGACATCCGCCCCGGGTTCCCATGGTAACTGTGCAGACCAGAGCCTCTTCTTTGGGGAGCGCCGGCTCATCCTTTATGTGACTTTTCTCTTTCTTGACGGGGAAAAATGAGTCTCCAGACGGACTCGTGTTTGAAAGAAAGAAGCTGGGACACCTTCCAGAAGCAGGAGCCCAGATGAGAATGGAGATCCTGGCTGCTGGAGGCTGGGGGGCGTCCGCATGTGCCGGCGTGTCTGGGATGGAATTCGTGACACGGAGAATCCATTGTGGAGTCTCTGCTTTGGCCTCTTCGTCTCATCTGGGCTGCCTTCCTGGTTGTCTCTTTCTGAGTAATAATATGCGATGGAAGCATGTCACCTCCACCTGGCAGCTTATGCCTTCCAAGAGCTTTTACCACATTGATTTCCTCTGACCCTATGGAGTAGAAAGGGCTGGTGTTGCCATTCTACAGGGGGGAAACTGAGGTCTGGGGAGGCAAAGGTCTCAGAGCCAGTGTGGAATCCCTCAGCTGATGGAATTCTCTGTGTCTGAAGAGATGCCAAGGATGAGCCCTTGGAAGGTGTAGACACTTGCTAGACACCCCGGACACCTCAGAGAGGCTCATCCCCCCAGGACTGGGGAGTGACCCTGAAAGGGGCAGGTGGCAAACCGCCGACTAAGTGCAGACCCAAGACTCTCACACGCCGTTGGGACGACCGTGGAGGACAAGCCACGGGGGCCAGGAGTGTGGCTCAAAGGGGCTGGCATCCAACCTAAGAGCCAGGTGGTGGGGAGGACAGAGCCTGGCATTCCTTGGGGGCAGCATGTCTCAGCACCCAGACAGGATGGCAGTCTATGTCCTCAGGAGACTGAAAGGAGCCTGTGAGGGGCCAGTGTGGAGCCAGGAGGGGAGAAGAGGGGCCGGGGAGAGACTGGAGGGGCAGCCAGGGCAGGTCATCGTAGGCCCGGTGGGATATGTGCACGTAAGCCACAGCTCCTTCATGTCTGTGCTCCCAAACATGGGTGTCTGCACACACAGTCACTCATAAGCATGCATACGTGTGCTTAACATGTCCACATGTGCATTGACACAGAAAGAAATTTACCAGAACATGCACATACACACAAAAACACAGTTCCCTTACACAGCTCATCCCTTGCACGTAAACACACTTGCCCACCTAGTGAATGAGCAAATGAACACGTCCAGAGGCACACGGATATGCACCGCATGCCATTCATGTCCATGCAAAAGTACACACACCTCCCCATGCACACGCGTGTTTTGTTTCATGAATGTGCACATTTACACGTGATGCGTGCATGCCTGCTCACACGCTTCAGCGCTCACACGTGCACACACAGTGTGCACAGTCCGCACAGAACCAGACTCCGACAAGCTCTCTGCCACAGATGAACTTCTCCGCCGCTTGGTGACTATCTTTCATTGGAACTGACATGTTGATAGCTCCAGTTTTCCTAGGAAGTGACCTTCATGCCGGCTATTGATTTCCAGTGGCTATCAGGCGGCTGCCACCGAGTGACAGGCTGGGTCGGAGGTCAGCTCTTAAATAAAGTTCCTGGATTTCCAGGTTCCAGCCACTCCAGTGAAAATGGAAATTGGCAGCCTGCCCCCTTGCGTGATGGTTTCTGCGATGGGGCTTCGGCCCTGTGTGGCCGCTTGTGCCTGCCCCTGGCCCCTGGGTGTTCAAGGCCCACGGGGGAACCTGTTTCCAGGGGAGCAGGGCTGGGGGTCTGACGCTCCCTGGGCTCCACTTCCAGCAGCTACACCTCCCAAGGGCTCACCCTTGGCCTTTCTTCAGACACAGAGAATTCCATCTGCTGAGGAATTCCACATTGGCTCTGAGGCCTTCACCTCCCCAGGCCTCAGTTTCCCCATCTGTAAACTGACAACGCTGGCCCTATCTACCCCACAGGATCAGATGAAATCAATGTGGTAAAAGTTCTTGGGAGGCGTGAGCTGCCAGGTGCAGGTGACACGCCGCCATTGGATGAAGGGCTATAATGACTCAGAAACGGACGTGTCAGGAGGGCAGCCCAGATACTCCCTGGGCTCTATTTCCAGCAGAGCCTGGAAGCCCAGTATCCTGGTGACAGCCAGCAACTGCAGTCCTGGCACCCACGCTGCCCGTTCTGTGGTCATGGGCTGGTGTCACCCCCTGGGCCTTGGCTTCTCCTCCCTGCCCATCCGTGCACATGCGTACATCCCCACCCTCCTGCAAGCCTGTGTCCAAATCAGTGGGTTGACGTGGAGGTGCTCCCAGTCATAGGCAAAGCAGTGAGGAAGCATGGTGCTACCAGCATCCCTGTTCAAAAAACTTCCCGGTTGCAAGTCTCACAGCTCACTGTGATTAAGTCAAACGTCCACTGATGGCCTAGGCAGCCCTCGATGGGGCGGCCTGCAGCATCTTGGGGTCATACAGCTGTGGGAGGGGGCGGTGCTGAGGGAACCTTCTGGATCTCCAAAGTTTTGCTTTTGCCTTCCTTCTAGGAGCTCAGAAAGAGTCTGTATGGCCTCCCTGGGCATTCAGGGGCTGTGACAGCCTTCCAGCGACCACAGTCAAATCTAACAGCCACGTACCATCCCCGGAACATGTCCTGGGCTTCTGGACCTCCTTAGACTTCCCTCACTGTATCTTCTCTCTCTTCAGCCTGGGAGCCTCACCACCCCCAGCCTAGCCCACAGACCCCTCCTCCTCACACCGACCCAGAACTCATAGCCTGTCAAATCCAGAACACCTGTCAGGATCTCCCAGACCATCTAATCCGGAATGCCTGCTGGGATCTCTCAGACTGTCTAGTCCAGAACACCTGCTGGGATCTCCCAGCCTGTCTAATCAGGACACCTGTCAGAATCTGCCAGCTCATCTAACCTAGGACCCCTCCCGGGACCTTCCAGCCCATCTAAACAAGGACATCTGTCAGGATCTCCCAGACCGTCTAATCCAGGACCCCTGCTGGAATATCTCAGCCTGTCTAATCCAGAATGCCTGCTGAGATCTCCTAGAGCCTCTAATCCAGGACACCTGCTTGGACTTCCCAGCCTGTCTAATCTAGGACCCCTGCTGGGACCCCCGCCCCGCCCCAGTCCATCTAATTCAGGACACCTGTCAGGATCTCCCAGACCATCTAGTCCAGGACACCTGCCCAGACTTTCCAGCTCATCTAATGCAGGATTCCTGCAGGGATCTCTCAGCCCCTGTAATCTAGAATATCTGCCGGGATCTCCCAATCCATCTAATCCAGGATACCTCTCAAGATCTCCTAGACCATCTAATCCAGGACATCTGCCCAGACTTCCCAGCGTGTCTAATTTGGGACTCCTGCCGGGATCTCTCAGCCTGTCTAATCTGGGACACCTGCTGGCATCTCCCAACCAGTCTAACCCAGGACACCTGTTGGGATCTCCCAAATCATCAAATCCAGGACACCTGCCCAAACTTCTAGCCCTCCTAATCCAGGACCCCTGATGGGATCTCTTAGTCCATCTAATCTGGAACACCTGACGGGGTCCCCCCAGCCCATCTAATTCAGGACACCTGTTGGGATTTCCCCAGCCCATTTAATCCAGGACACCTGCCCAAACTTCCCAGCCTGTCTAATCCAGGACCCCTGACAGGTATCTCTCAGCCTGTCTAATCTGGGACACCTGTCGAAGTCTCCCAGCCTATCTAATTCAGGACACCTGTTGGGATCTCCTACCCCATCTAATCCAGGACCCGGGCCGGGCTCTCATAGCCGATCTAATCTGAGACACCTGCCGAGATCTCCTAGCTGTCTAATCCAGGTTGTCCCTCTGTGGTCCTTTCTGCTTGGCTATCAAACGTGCCTTTAACCTTCCTTTTGAATGTTGCTCTGAATAATTTTCTTCCGGAATCTAAACTGACAGCAACAACAAAAACATTTTCTTTCATACCCAACTTGGGAGAGCAGAGAAGGCCACCAGCTGCCTGCTTCCCAGTTTCCCTTCTGGGCAAAATGCTGTCCCCTTCCCAGCACTCCCTGTGCGCTGGTGACCTTTCTGGCCTCTGTGTCTCTCTGGCGCAGGGATCATGACACGAAGTCTGTGTGTCTTGCAGGGAGGATAAGCAGACATTAGGAATATCTTCAAATTAATTATTTGGCAAAGAAAGTGGAGTAATTTTCATTTTAGAAGCAAGAGTTGCCGGACCAACCCCAGCAATCTGGGTGAGTCCATAAACCAGGCTCCCTGCTACACTGGCATCCAGAGTGGGATGTACTGAGCCCCTGGTCTGCTGGATGGCTAGAGGGCCAGCTCAGGGGAGGGGGGCAAGGAGTTCAAGGTGCGGGATTTAGGTGTGCGGGTGGACCATTTTGCTGTCTTCTGCAGAGCCTGACACCTGTTCCAGAAACCACAGGAACATCTGGGACAGGCTTGTCTCCCAGAACAAGCACAGACCGAGCTCCGAAATCTGCCATTCCCTTCCAGAGGGAGTGGACGTGACTTGTCATTAAGGACTTTCATGCAATTGTTAAAGTAGAAACAGCGGCCGCCTGAGCACATTTCTATGCTTAAAAATTCAAATGTCAGCCGGGCTCGGTGGCTCAGCCTGTAATCCCGCGCCTTTGGGAGGCTGAGGTGAGTGGATTGCCTGAGTCCGCGGGTTCGAGACCCGCCTGGGCAGCGAGACCTCATCTCTACAATAAATCAAAAAATCAGCCGGGCGTGGTAGCGCATGCCTGTAATTCCGGCTACTCGGAAGGCTGAGGCAGAAGGATCGCCAGAGTCCAGCAGGTCGAGGCTGCGGTGGCTGGGAGCGGCCACTGCACTCCAGTCTGGGCGACAGAGTGAGACTCCAACTTGAAAAAAAAAAAAAAATTCAAATGTCTCACTTTGTGGCAATGGAGTTTCCTAGCCTGTGGGCTGGGATTGAGGGGCTCGAAAACGCCGGGGGGTTATAGCCCAGTCCAGCGAGGGGACTGCCCAGGCATGAGTGTGTCCCTTGGGGCTTCTCTTCCTGGGGTCCCTTTATGACAGAGCAGCTCCCATTCCTACCCCGGGGTCCATTGGCCACACACCGCCATGGGGCACAGAAGCTGCTTCAGGGCACAGAGAGGGAAGCCCAGGGGAAGGCAGGCTCCGGGATACAGAGGCCCTGGCTGGGACCCTGGGAAGGGAGCAAGGACGCGCCATACACACCTTCTGCCCCCGGCTGAGTGTGCAGTCACAGAACATTCCAGGACCAAGGGCTTGGGTTTGCCCGACTCATACGCCAGGAACTAGAGCAGAACCACAGCAAGACCCAGGACCAGAGTTGGGACAACTGGATTTCAAAGAAGCCAGGCCTGTCCCTGAGTTCAGGGTCCTCAAGACAATCCCCTCACCACGCCAGGCTGCAACATCTCACCTACTGAGAGGCGTCAGGATTCCAGCCCCACAGGAGATGACTGCAGTGGTTAAGCCATGTGGCGTTCATGGTCCACCTGACGTCTGTTTACACTGCTCAGGATGTAGTTATCGTTGGGGCACACATGGCTCTGTGGTCACCCACTGCCAGGTTCTCGGGGATGACTTTGTTCCTTCCCCAGGAGACAATTTGCAAGGCCTGGGGTGGTTTGGGTTGTCACATCTGGGCTGGGGGTGCCTCGGGCATCTAGGGTGGGGCGGCCAGGGGTGCCGCTAAGCATCCCCCCCCGCCCCGTGCTCAGCACAGTTGCCCCCGCAACAAAGAAGGCTCTGGCCCCAGACGGCCATATCGCCAAGGGCCAGAGACCCTAGCCGGGCCCCTCTCTGCAGGTCCTTTCCCTAGGTCTCTTTCCTGAACGCAGAGACCCGCTGCTGCCACCTCCCCTCACCCCGAGGCCACTCAGCCAGATGGCACGGAGGTCAGCGGCAACCAAACATCTAATGACGTGTGTCGAGTGTGGCCAGGCAGCAGACCCAGGCTGGACCCTGCGAGGCCACTCATTGGGCTGGGGGGACTCATAAATAACATCACAGTGACAGCCGAGTCTTGCTCTGTGGGAGGGACGGAGCACTGCCCGCTGCTGGCCCCTGGGGCAGGGCTTTATGGGACGGGGCTCCAGCGGGAGGGCCTGAGCCAGGCGGAGGGCCACTGAGTGGGGCGTGCCGGTGGGATACTGAGGGCCCATCAGGGAGTGTCTGGGCCGACAGCTGCGGGCCTGGCTGCATCTGCTCTGTCCTGGGGGTGACCTCATTCGAATTTCTGACCCGGTGCAATGGGAGGCTTCAAAGCATTCACCCTGCAAGACAAGTGTCATGGGAGGCAGAGGGGCAGGGGCGAGCTTGTGGAATACCCAATGTGGGACCCCAGCCCCTCGCTTTGCTGACCACACCTGAGCCTTCGCCTCCTCATCTGTGAAGTGGGGACGCTTGTGCAGCAAAGGTGCTAATTCGTGGGAAATGATGTGCAGAGCAATAAATTAGTGGAAGCGACGGTGATGGCGATGATAATGATTATGACTATGATTAGCCAGCCATTCGGGAAAGACGGATTTACATTGGGAAAAAACATACCTTCCGATGCTCTAAAAATATTAATCAGTTTTTAGGTTTTCAGGCAGTTCCAAATAGGCTCTTTGCAATAATAATAGTAATAATGACGCCCGTTTAATGGCACTTTTATTTTCACATTTGTTTTTCTCAAGCCTCGTGTGGCTTAAAATGGGACCTGCTTCCAATGATGCGTATTCTTCTAAAATAAAGGGGAAAAAAACCCAAAGAGCAGTTAGCGTGCAACCAGCTTGGCTCTCTTGTTGACTGAAGTCCTGGCTCCAATGGAGCATGGGGCCAGGGCCAGGGCCACTAGACCGAGGCTGGTGCCTCCAAGCACAGCATTCAGCCTCTCTGGGGCTCCGTTTCACCATCTGCAAAATGGGATGATCATTTCTTCCTTTCTCCGGGCTGTGTGTGTGAGAGGAACCCCAGGCGCCAATGCTCCAGACGGGGGTAGGGCATCATCCCACCGGGGGTTCCAACACCGCGGCTGCTGTCTCCCACCCCGCTGCTCATGACTGTGCATCGTGATGTCTCTGAGACAGTGACTCCAAAGCGCCATGTCTGCAGACGGCGTTTACTTCACACAAGTCCAGGTCTGCGATGCCACCCCGACCCACTGAGTAGCCCCTGGGATGCCCAGGCTGATGCCCTCCAGTTCCAAGCACATCCCTGCCGCCTCCTTTGTATTTGCTGGCTGGAAGTCTGAACTCCAGGAAGGGCCTCCCTCCGGGACCGTGCTAAACCTCTTCCACAGAGTTGGCTCTGTGGGCCCGGGCCCTCGGATGCCCATGTTCAGCTAGGAGCACATTTTTGCAGGGATGGTTAGACATCAAAACCTGGGTTCTGATGAAAGCACTGACGAGACTTTAATGGTCACGGAGCGCCCAGCTCCACTTATGAGAAACGAGAGGTGCAGAGGGAGCCCTCCAGGCCCGGGCACCCGGAGCGTCTCCACCCTGCTCTTGCCTCCTCCTGTCTTCCTTCCACCCTGCCCCCTTTCCCCTTAGGACTTCCGCAGCCTCTCTGATGACCGCCTTGGTCTGCAGCACCTTTGGGAGTCAGCTGAGGGCCAAGGACAGACGCCTCACCAGGCAGACGCTCTCCCCAGGGATACTCCTTCCTAGGCAGACCCCTCCCCACGCAGACCCCTTCCCCATGAAGACCTCCTTCCCCAGGAAAACCTCCCCAGGAAGACTCTTCCCTGGCCATCTCGGGGGAGGGGACGGGACAGAAGAGGGGACGGCCAGGGCCTGCACTGCTGCTGGCAGCAGAAGGTGGTAAAGAGCAAATCCCGGCATCTGATGCAGATGCTGGCCTGGGACTGGCTCAGCCACTTCCGGGCTGCCTGTCTTTGGGAGAGGGCTGCAGCCTCTCTAAGACTCAGCGTTGCCAGGCTCAGTGGCTCAGCCTGTAATCCTGCGCTTTGGGAGGCTGAGGTGAGTGGATTGCCTGAACTCGTGGGTTCGAGACTCGCCTGGGCAACTTGGCAAGACCTCATCTCCACAATAAATCAAAAAATCAGCTGGGCGTGGTAGCGCGCGCCTGTAGTTCCAGCTATTTGGAAGGCTGAGGTGGAAGGATCGCCGGAGCCCAGTAGGCGAGGCTGCAGTAGCCGGGAGCGGCCACTGCACTCCAGTCTGGGTGACAGAGTGAGACTCCAACTCAAAAAAATAAAATAAAAGACTCAGTGTTTAAATCTGTAAAGTGGGCAGACAGGGGCCCCTCTCTCACAAGGCTACTGAGAGGATTCCGTGAGATAAGGTCTGGTGGGTGAGCCGTGCTGTCCAGAGGTGAAGGAGCAGGGCAGCCTGGCCCGATCTGCTGAGGACTTTCTGGCTGCTCCCGGGACAGCCAGGTTCGGACGGGTTTCACACCGAGCCACTAGCAGTAACCTCCACAGTTTGACTTTGGAGAAAGTAAATCAGTGCGTCGACCCCAGATGTCTTCACGATGTATGCCATCAACGCACCCCTGGCGGGTGGCCCGTGGGGAAGGCCTTTAAGGCCAGCAGGAGGCCAGGTGCGTGGGACACCCTCAACTGAGCGACTTCCTTGGAGAGGAACGCCAAGTTCTTCCCCCTCCACGGGGGCAGGGGGCGAGCGAGGGCAGGGGGGAGCTGAGTTCCTAGCAGACCTGTCCTTACACAGGTGGAGGAAGTTCCCAAGCCTTTCTCAGGGTGAGCGGACCCCCGAGTCACTGACCAGTCCACTCTTCTCTCAGTCTCTCCCGGCACCTCCCACCTCCCCTCCCCTCTCCCTCCTCGAGCTCTGGACTGGACTTGGCCCTGGACTGAGCCTCCTCTCTGAGACTGTGGGTTCCTGAGGGCCCCGTTGCTAGAAACTTCCAAGGGGACCTTGCCTCAGCAGTTCAGTCCCATGATGGTGCTCTGGTGTCTCCTAACGACAGGCTTCCTGGTCTGCGCCTCTGTCTTCTCACGTTCTGCCAGCCACAGCAGGCTGCATCGTAGATGGGTGCAACGGACAATCCTCCGACACATGGCGGGCTTGTGGGGCAGCGAATGTCTCGAACAGGAATGTAACCCATCGTGGCCCTTGAGTGGCCTTTTCTACAAAGCTGTTGTTCTGTCAGTATTTAAAGGGAGCCACGTATCTTCAGACAGGAGTGCCTGAACACAATTTTGGTGTGGTTGGAAGGTCTAGGCGAGCCAGCTGGATGGCGGGGACCTACCCAAGGCCAAGTGATGGGCTGAAGCCAGAGAAGTCCCTGGTTGGGACATGACCGAGTTGGACCAGATAGGCCCGGGTTCGCCAGGGGAGGCTGCTGGGAGGCAGAAGGAGCCCCACCCAGCTCCCTCTGGAAGGTTGGTGGACACCAAAGAGGGTGGAGACAGAGGCTCAGTAGAAGAGGGTGCCCGGAGGGAGAATCTCCCATCTGGGCTGTCCCTGGCCCCGGTGGCGGGAGGCAGCAGCTGCCAGTCCTTGGGGACATCAAGGAGGGGATTCCAGCAGTGGACAGGAAACCGGACTCGAGGCCCAGCGCCAACTCTTCTAACTTTTAAAGTCTGCCCAGACCTCAAGGAGCAACATTTCGGTGTGGGGCCAACACTCACACTCCAGGGCAAGCCGGAGTCCGGCGAGACCAACACGCCAAAGGCCCTAGTAACATGCCTTGAAGGGCTGGGAGAGGGCACAGGAGAGGGGTCAGGAGAGGGGACGGGAGAGGGGACAGGAGGGGAGACGGGAGATAGGATGGGAGAGGGGACAGGAAGGAGGCCAGGAGAGAGGACAGGCCACAAGACTTCCGGGACGTCAGCTGGGCCCCACAGGCGGTAGACGCCGGGGTCACAAATCAAGGCCTTGGAGGGCTGTAACAGGCGGTACAGCATGGATCCTGGGCCAGTGCAGACACTCAAGGTGGGACCCTCCCTTCCCTCAGCCTCCCTCCCGCACAGGGGTTTCCAGGAATGAAAGAAACCCAACCAGCACATGGCCAAGAGCGCCGCAGCCTTCCAGCTCCTCCGTTCCAGGCTTGCAATTTATATTCCTGCAGAATTTTCCCCTTCCCTCCGCACTGGCTTTTGTCGGTAGAACCTCAATTTCTTGCTGCCTTTGGAGCCTTTACGCCCCAAGCAGAAGGAAGGTGCTTTTATGTCGCGCAGGGTCTTTGGCCAGGCCAGGTGTGTGGGCACAGGCCGCTGGGGCTCCGGAGGCTTGGCACGGGTGGGGAGCCACAGCCAGGAGGACCGTGCTCCAGCGGCTGATGAAGGTCCCCGAGGTAACTTGCAAATCTGCTGAAATCCTGAACAAGCTTTGATTTAACCCAAGCTTGAAATGGCTTTTATTTACTGTCTATTGTGGAATAAATGACATCTCATAAACAGGCTTTATCCATTACCCCAGAATGGAGAGCGCGATGTTAGGGACATTTTATCCTCTTGATATCAAAGGAGCTGTGCTGGGGTGTGTTATTACAAATAGAAAAATCAATGCCCAGACACACACGTCTGAAATTTCATTTCGTCCAACCACACGTTCAAAGGGAGAAAAAAAGGCAATCGCTAATAAAAATGACTCCAAACCAGAGGATTTACCAAGCCCGAGCCAAGGACCAGCAGGGACCAGGCCCAGACAGTGAATAAATCTGGCTGCCCTGGGGCCGTTTCCTGCTCACCCTCCCAGACTGCACAGCCCGCCTGGACCCAGGCAGCACCGCCAACCCTCCCCCACCTTGGTCCACCCCAGGCCCTGCCAGATCCCACTTACGTCCAGAAGTTGGTCCCCAACCCTCCCCCACCTTGGCCCACCCAGGACCTCCCAAACCCCGCCCACCCCCAGAAGTGACCTCTCTAGCGTGTGTACCCAATCCTCCCTGCCACACACCGTGCTTGGCTGCAGACGGCCTGGAAAACACCAGAGATGTCTAGAGGCTGCTGCTGCTCCCCCAGGCCCTCCCCACGAAGGCCAGGGCCCCCAAGTCTCCCAGGCGTGGAGGGATGCGGGAAGGTTGTCATCCTCCGGGAGGCTCGGCCTCGTCTCTCCTGGCCGTGGTGCCCTTCCACCAACCCCCACCCCGATAGATCCTTCAGCTTCCAGAAGGATTTCTCCATCCCACTGTGCAACCTGTGTGTGGGCTGCTTCTCTGGTCTGGGACCTTGTTTCCTCAGGAGGCCGAAAGACAGGCTGGAAGCTGCCCCCTACGTCCACAGAGCAGAGCACAGCGTGAGGCATGGAGCAAATGCTCATGAACACTGGTTGAGTGCAAGGCGACAGGTTGTGTGGCTGGGAGTGGGCGAGGTGGCTGGAGACGCACAGCCGCGATGACGAGCAGCCTCGGCTGTCTGAAGGGAACTCACTGGCAGCTCCTGCCTTGAGACCTGGGCTGTGCGACGTTGCCTGACATTCCCCAGCCGGGCATGTGGCACGCAGGGAAGGCCAATGCCATTGGTCGAGAAAAAAACGGGCTAGTGGCCCCTGCTGGGTTTCAAGGCCTCCTGCACGAAACCTGATCAGCCTTCTGAAAGCAGTAAATAAGAAAAAGCATCTATCAGCCGGCCCCCTCCTAGAGAAACAGAACGGATGCGCCCTCTCGGCACTGGCAGGACATCAGGGATTGCTGCCTCAAATGCTTTCTCTTTAGAGATGGGGAAACTGAGACCCAGGAAGGGGCACAGATTTATCCATAGCCACACAGCAAATTGTGGCCCTGTGCAGACCAGCGCTGGAAACTCCGGATCCCAGCCCAAGCCCTTTGCTGAGGCTGAAAAGATCCCAGGAGAGAGTGACAGTGGAGGGACGGACAACCGTCCCTGCAAGTCCTCGGCAGTGTGGGTCTCTCTTACAGAGATCGTTGTTTTAAACTCAAGTCACGACAACCAAGCTGGGGTGCGTCCGCACAGCACAAATGCATTTGGGCTGCTGAGAAGAGCTCAGCTCCTGCGGGCTCCACTGGCTCAGCTTGGTTGAGGCTGCTGATGAGACCTGGGACAAGCAGGCTCCCAGCGTGTTTGGGGAAGAGGATTCCCTGGGCGGCACGCCCCTGCTGCCGCGCTGAGACCCGGCTGTCCATTTCTTCCTGGCATTTCATACATGTTAAGAGCATCGCCCAAGCCGGCTGAGCTGCCGAAACAGGCTGCGGTATTTAAATAAGGCTTCAGCAGGAAGGAAGGGTCTCTTTGGGCCTGGTCTGTGATGTGGTTATCAGGAGGAGAAATTCGCAGAACCCATTACCTGCCACTGCTTCCCCCAGGAAATCCCTTGTTTGCTGTGCGTGAATCTCTCTGGCTTTCGCCGGCTTTTTCTCTCCGGATTGTCCTGAGTAAACACCTGCCCCACACTGCATGTTATAAGAAGAGGCATTTGCGCCCTTGATTGTTTAGAGGTTTCTGCAGAACATGGGAGCACCTTCCTTCTCTCTTGCCTTCCCCTGCCCCCACCACTTCTCCTGAGCAAACAGCTCCCGCTTGATTTTGACCCCTTAGGTGTCGTTACTATTGTTATTATTATTGTTGTTATTTTGAGTCTCAGTCTCACTCTGTTAGCCAGGCTGGAGTGCAGTGGCATGCTCATGGCCACTGCAGCCCCAACCTGCAGGGCTCGGGCGATCCTCCTGCCTCAGCCTTCCAAACAGCTGGAACTATAGGCACAGGCCACCAAGCCCAGCTAATTTTGTGATTTATTGTAGAGACGAGGTCTCACCATGTTGCCCAGGTCGGTCTTGAACCCTGGGCTCAGGCAATCCTTTCGCCTCAGCCTCCCACAGTGCTGGGATGACAGGTGTGTTATTTTAGCCTTTTCAGCATCATTCTATTCATAATAGGGAAGATACGTGCCTCAACCCACCCACTCCAGCTTGGGATGGAGAGTTTTTCATAACAAGGGCAGTTTATCTTCATTAGATTATTGTTGTTATTGTTTACTTCACGAATGTTTTTCAAATGCCTCCTGTGTACATAATACTGAGGCAGACGTGAAGGGCTATAGACCAAGTCCTGTCTCCAGGAGCACAGGGTCTCGCTGCAGAGACAGCTTGCGGCATTAAGCATGACGGCTTTTACCTGCCGTTAGCCAAATTCAGCCTCTCTGGAGGCCCCAGGTGGTTCAAGTCCACCTGTGAACCAGGCCTCGGTCACCTGCGTCCTTTTAGCCTCGCCTGTCTCTGTGGGGCTTCTCTGTAGGGAGAGTATCACCCCAGTGAGAACTTTGTCAGCTAGAACCTGGCAAAATTCCTGAAATCCAACACAATTCCTGGTGGCTAGAAAAAATGGGTTTCACATCACTTCAGTTTAAATCAGAAACAAAGCACAAGAAAATAATGCTATCAAATGGTAAGATTTTTATTTAAAGACATCATCCCAGCTTGATTCCAATGTAGTCCAAGCTCCCTCAGCCTGGCAACAGTTTGGGCAGTGCGCATGGCCGTCCTCAGAGAGGGGACCGGAAGGCCCATCTCTAGTCATGACAGGTGTGTGGTGTCAGGCATTGGGGATGCCCTGCCAGGGGAAGTGGGCACAGTGGGATGGAAGAATGTGTCCCCACAGCCTGGGGGGCGGTTATCTTCAGCTCCTAGGAAGACTGCCACAGCTCCGCCCACCCATCCTGGGTGGTCCCGTGGAGTGTGTCATGATTCGGGTGATTCACACAGTCACAGCAGAGCCCGTCTAGAACACAATGCTTGATGGGAAACCCAGGCTCTGACACACTAGGCTGGTGTCCTCAGATCAGTCACTCAGTCTCTCTGGCCTGCATCATAACTGATTTCTTTTTTTTTTTTGAGTTGGAGTCTCACTCTGTCACCCAGGCTGGAGGGCAGTGGCACACCTCTCGGCCACTGCAGCCTCAACCTGTCGGACTCTGGCGAGCCTTCTGCCTCAACCTTCCAAGTAGCCAGAACTACAGGAGCGTGCTACCACACCAAGCTAAGTTTTTGATTTATTGTAGAGACGAGGTCTCGCCAAGTTGCCCGGACTGATCTCGAACCCACGGGCTCAGGCAATCCACTTCCCTCGACCTCCCAAAGTACTGGAATTATAGGTTGAGCCACCAAGCCCGGCCATAACTGATTTCTAATAGCCTTTCCCTGAATAAGGTCAGAGACTCCACGACATCCCCGGTCCTGCTGGACTGCCGCTTCTTTTACAATCTGCTTATTCCCCCTGATGCACGTGCCCACAAGAATCTGCTGTAGCCACTGGGCCAGCTGAGTGGCTGGCCTTCCTTCCGTCCCCAAGGACGCTCCGATGCCTCGCCGCAGACGCACCCGGGCACCTGGGAGGGGGACAAGCGGGCCGGCGACCGTCTGTACAGACTGTCTGTAACACCTTCTTTACTGATCCAATGAGAGGCAAACAGGACGACTTGTTAGCCATAACCAGCGCTGTGTGGGTGGACACAGGTGTTTGCTAGGTGATGACAGGTGCTTTCTGAATCGTTTATGATTTCTCAAAATGAAAATTATGATTTAAGAAGGGCAGTGTGAATTCAGATGGCAATTGCCATGAATCAGAGATGGAGAGGGGCGTAGTCAGGAGGGAGACGCGGCCCCTCAGATGTACTGGGTACTTTTGTAGCGCAGACCGGGTGGTGGGAGGCGGTCCTCTCGCTGCTTTTGAAATTGTGCTACACGTGTCTTACCTTTTCACATGTGTGTACTTTATTATGAGAACTAGTTTGGAATGGCAAGGCAGAGACCTTGCCGTTAGCTTGGTAAGTCTCTCTCTGGATAACGAGAGTGCCCATAAGAAGTCATGACTTTCAACAGAAATATAATTTGAGCCACGTGTGTAATTTTAAGTTTTCTTAGTGGCTACATTTTGAGAGGCCACACAAAACAAGTGAAAATTATTTTAATACTTTATTTAACCCAGCATATCCAACTTACTGTTATTTTAATGTGAAATTAACATTTAAAGGGGTTGCTACAAGGTTCCTTGTTTTGCGCACGAGGTTCCTTGTTTTGCGCACGAGGTCCTGGAGACCCAGGATGTGTCTGAACCTGGCTGCACACCTGGGCTCTGGCTGTTCAGTGAGCAGGGTAGGAGCGCCCTGGCCCCAGGACCCCCTTCCTGCACGCTCTCGCTGCAAGATAGCCCCAGAAGAATGCCTCCCGCACTGGGCCCTCCTCTCTGCTCTGCACAGGGGATCCTCAGGGAAAGGAGGTCCACTCCACCCCATTCCACTGCCAGGGGCCAAGGGGAAAGGATGCAGCTGCCATTGTTTCTAGAGTCCAGGCAGCACCCGGCTGCCCGTGGGTGGAGAGGCCACCTTTTCTCACGGGCTCCGTTGCCGAGGGAGACCGCTGGCCAGCGTGCTTTTAAAGGGACAAGGCGTTGACAGCCTGCGAGAAAACGACAGGCAATAAGAAGCAGTGTCTGTGGCATCAAGAGTCAGCTCCACCGCCCCCTTGCTGGCTCTTTGGTCCAGAGCAGCCTCATAAAACAGGACAGCTGATGGATGCCTAGGGGCCCCAGCCCACTGCAGCCCTGGGCAGCTGGGGCCCCGCTGGCCAGGAAGCAGAGGGCGGAGCCTGAATCTCACCCTCCCACCCAGGAGGGGCCTGCTCCCTTGTTACCCTGAAAAATCCATACTCTCGACAGTAAATTCAAGTCCAAGAGAAGCTGGGTTATTCTGGGTCCCGGTAGAAAAATACCATCACTCAGATTTGAAGTATGACATCTCTCTTGGGGGAGGGCTGGGACTCCTCTGACCCTGGAGGGCACATGTCTGGGCTCGGGGGCCAGACTCAGGCACCCTTTCCTCCTCGCTCCAGAGCCCACCCTTCCCCACTGTTTACAAGGGGTGATGTTTACACCGGACACTTGTGCCTTAAACCAAAAGCATGGCGCATTCAGTCAACAGAGAGGTTACTGGGGTTTCTGAGAATGGACACATTTCCTTTTTGTGAAACAGACATGTAGAGTGTACACTGCATCTGACGAATAGGATACATAGTCTCTATTAGAAAGAGAGGTCAGGTTACATTTGCAGCCAGCATAAAGTTTCCCACCATGCAAGCATGAAGCCCGCTTGGAGCTAGTGGAGATGTAGTTTACCTTTGGGGGTGAACCGGGATTCCCATTTAAAAGTCCAAGCCGCTGATTATTTATTGATGTCTCTCTCTCCATAGCTGTCTGACTCTTACTGGCTGGAAGAAGCTCCCATGTGCCGGAAGCACTTTTTGAATTAAGTTCTTCTCAGTCATTCTCCCCCCAGGTGTTCACCAGCGACACTGTACTCTGACAAAAGTCTGCTCCCCGTGCCCCTTCCCCCCTTGCTCTATGTCATGAAATAAAATTAAGTACCAGGAGAGAGGCCATCAAACACCTGGACCGGACGGGGTGATCTGGCATTTATTTTTTATTTACAGAAAGAGCAAGAACAAGGCATGAGAGCCATTCATATTCTACGGTGAACTCGCCTCCAAGGCCCATCGGGACACAGACACAGCGATTTAACAGGCAGGCAGGGTGTGTGCCGGGCAACCCTGTCCCCCGCCCCTCCCAAGAGCCCAGGAGTGGCCCTGAAATCGCCTATTTTCCTGGATTCCCTGAAGTCAGGGGGGCTCAGTCTCCTCACCTCAGCTGGCTCATCTGTGAACTGGGATGACAGAGCGGGAAACTGAGATCTCTTCTAGCTGTGACACTTGAGTCCATGAGCCGGCATCTTCTTTGAGAAGACCATCCTCCGAGTGTCCTCAACCCGAGAGGACTCGTTGACTCATTTGGGCCAGAATCTTCGCCCTTTGTGCCGGTCCTCACTCCGTTTCCACCTGGGGCAAAGCACAGCCCGGCGCCTTCTGGAGTGATGGGCCAATGGGCACGGACCCTTGGGGAGGCTGCTCGACGGAGCCGAGAGCCCATGAGGAGCTCCCTCGAGGGTCTCCGCACCCAGGAGCCGAAGGCTGGCGGGGCTGGGCTGGAGCAGCATGGAGAGGCAGCCCCGAGGGGTGCGGCCAGCCAGGGCTGTATGCCAGGTGGTTCTGCGCGGCGCCCATGTCACCACCACACGAGGATTCAGGGGGACCCTTTGAGAGGGCCCGCCGTTGGCAAGCATAGACTCTCACAACTGGCCCTGTGCTCGGCCTTGGGTGACCTTGGAGTCTAATAAAACTGGTCCAAACCCAGCCCCTTGGAAAGCTGTTCAGCCCCTCCGAGCCCTCGGTACTTAGTAACTTATAAACAGAAGGAAAAGTGTTTAGCCAAGAAAGCCTCAATGGGCTACTCGACAATTTAGAGCCTCTGAGCCCTGGTTTCCTCATCGAGTGATAGGATACTCCTACCCACCTCCAACAGCTGTGAGATTAAAAGGAGAAAACTCATGGAGCACCAGCCTGGTCCATCACGGGTGCAGGGACACGTGCTGCCACGGGTGGGCAGATGGGGCAGCCCCACTCTCAGGAGGCTGGTGAATGTCAAGCGTCCATGGAGAAAGTAAGACTCACAGGATCAGGTGACTTGATGTCACCAGCAAGGCGACCGTGAAGGGTTCTGGAACTGAGCAAAACTGAGCCATTCCTGCCTGAGTGATGCTCTCAGGCTCCCTGGGATGTTCCTGGTTCTGGTCTGTGGTCACCTGGGCCCCGCCTTCTGGCATGTTCTGTGCCCTCCACCATTAGTCTGGCACGCTGCAGCACCCCACGTACCCTCTGCCTCCCTGTATCTCCCCCATGCGGCCCTGACATCCAGGGGGTCCTTCCGGGTCAGCAGTGGGTATGCCAGTACCTGTCTCCCCTGCGGGGAGGAGGGGGACCCCAGGCACCCGGAACTGTCCTCCTAGACTAGCAGAGATGAGGCTCCAGCAGGTCTTCTGTGCGGAAAGACCCCTCGTCTTCCTGTTCCCCAGCAGCTGCCTTGACATCATGGACCTAGGGACACAAATTTCCACTCGACTGTGCTGGGGACACAGCGGGGACCTCCACAGAACTTCCAGTCTGGTCGGAGAGACAGACGCTGCCCACGGGTCAGCAGGAATCACGTGGCGCTGTGAGCTGTGAGCACGCGGGGAAGGGCTGGTAGGGGCAACCCCACAGCGCCTCCCCCACTGTGCTGCCAGAGCTGGCCTTGGGGAGTCTTCCTGAGAGCGGAGTTCCATGGGTCTGGGACAGGTCACGGGAGGACCCTCAGCAACCAGATGAGGACTGGGCTTCGGGGAGTGACTGTTAAAGTCCAGTTTCCAGTCTAGCCAATTGTTCTGTGGACTTTGGAGTGGGGAAAAAAAAAACATAAACAGGTTCAAATCCCAGTGGCTCTGGCAAGCTCCTTAACCTCTCTGTGCCTTTCTTTTCTCATCTGAAAAATGGAGGCACAGCTGGCCCATCACCTGCTGTCCCTCTCCCTCTAACGGGCCTGGAGGGTCTGGGAACAGAGGTGCCGTGGCCTCTGAGCCTGGACTATGAACTGCCAAGCCCAAGCCTGGAGACTGTGTCCTCCCCAGAGCCCAGCCTCACACACAGAGCCTTCACCCAGCTCTGAGTGCTTTCCTGCCTCTGTGTGTGTGTGCGCATGTGCATATGTGTGCATGTGTGCAGAATATTTTTCAAGGGAACCGAGGCCAGTGCTTCCGATAAAGCCAGCAGGGTCAACTCTGGATGGGAAACCTGTGGTGGCCGTATCTGCAGGCAGAGAATGAAAGATAGAATACTCTCTATCTGCAGAGCACTGTCAAGGGCTCTCTCACACAAACATCTCTTCACTAGAGACTCCAGGAAGTCCTCCGTGGTTTCCTCTTGCTAAAGCATGAGCCCTTCTCTGCTCACTATCACGCATCTGTTCTTACACCATCCAATGTGTTGTCCCTTGTGCATGCCTGTGTGTGCTCTTGTCCAGCTAGATTGTCAGAGGGAGCAATATTCTTTTCTCCCCTGCACGATCTCTGGAGTTAGGCTAGAGCACCCTAAGAGTCGAATACACGCTTGCTAGATGAATGAGTGATGCGTGCCTGAGGGAACACGTGGCATAAGTGCAAGAAACTCTTCCCAGCACCCCTTGACTCCCACTGCTTGCCTGAGCTCTTTCCACGATGTGTACTCTGAAGCCGACCTCTCCCACCCACTCCCCTTCCTCACTCTCACGGGTCCTGCTCTTCACAGCTTGTTTGGCTGCTTCTGTGGTTTGGGTCAGGGTAATATTGTCACTGATATGGCTTAGATGAGCCCAGTCACCTTGGATCAGTGACGGTATCCACAGCGACGGATCCAGGGCCCACCTTGTACATGGTGAGCAGTTGGCGGCCAGAATGGAAGGCAAGTAGGCGACACCTCCCAGTCCCACCCTGTTACTGACCACCACAGGTCTGGAATCTCTCTAAGTTCCATTAGATCAACACCTCGATGGTGTCTGAGGGATGTGTGACTTCACTTAGGAAGGTGCCACAATTAACTGTAAGGTATTAAACCACGGGTGTCACCATGTGCCTCTCAAGGCAGCGCCTGTATCCACTGAAGCACCAGGACGTGGATTTGGGGCATTTCCAGGGAGCAGGATGGCTGAGGCCGTCTCTTGCCTGCCATAAGGATGCTGGACACAGGTGTCCACCATGCCCTGGGTCCCAGCAAAGGCAAAGATGAGAAGCCAGTCCTGGGCTGGCATCCCTCATGCCCTTCACCTGCAGGTGAAGTCCAGGGACAGCCAGGGGCCCACTCCCCAGGGATCATTCCCCAAGGGCTCACAGACCTCCCTTGCCCACAGCCAGAGCCCCCACTTCTCCACAAGCCCTCACAGTGAATAAACTCACAGTGAAGATGGGGTTACTGAGGCTGGTTTCATGACCATGCAAACTGACCCTGTCCCTCTGCTAGCAAAGTAGCACTGTCGCAGGTGGGATGGGGGAGTGCAGTTACGCACACTCCCCTCTGCATGGGCCTCCCACTAGAAGGAAATGCAGCCCACCATGAGACACCTTCTCCTGAGGGGATCAGAAGCACCACAGCTACATGGGCGAGACACGGCCTAACCCTCCGGTCACTCTTGCAAGGAATCCGAGTGTCTATGCACTCCCTGAACTAGCAGCATGGGGCTCCTGGGTCCACACAGTTCCCAGGAGACAACCTGGACTTGGAGGCCAGCCCCATCCCTGACCACTGAGTGTCACTGGTTGGATTGCTTGGTTCCTCAACGTTTCTGTTCTCCTGCCTGTTGAATATGGCTACTGATGTCTTGGCTAGATTCAATACGAAAGCTGAACATCAAATCCCCAGGAAAGTAATTGATATTTAAACGATACTCAGCAAATCTCCTTATCTCTTCCTCCTTCATTTGCTGGGCCAGAATGGGTTACTGAATACAAACTGTACAGCTAATCAGCTCAAGTACAAGCAGATTCAAGGCTGCCCTACCTTATACTATACACTACATCCCATATACTACACACACCATATGCACTGCATACTATATACTACACACTACATACACTATATACTACATACTATGTACTGTACACTATATAGACTGCATACTATATACACGTGGGGATATAGTAAGTAGCTCAGTGTCAGTGAGAGGCACTGAAGAACACCCTTCATCCCAGGAAATTGTGACGAGGACTGAGGGATGACTGAACCTCTCTGATTCACCTTTGTATCTTCATCATCCAGAACTGGGCTTGCAGTGTTGGATGAATGAATGGTTGAATGAATGGG
>NW_007232317.1:315180-325531 GCF_000164805.1 Carlito syrichta
TGGGTGGATGAATAAGAATGTGAGACGATGGATGGATGGAGGCTTGGATGGGTTGATGAGTGGGTGGATTGTTGTGTTGATGGGTGTGTGGATGGATGGGTGGGTGAGTGAATGGGTGAGTTGATGGGTGATTGGATGGATGTGTTGATGGGTGGGTGGCTGGATGGGTGGTTGGATGGATGGGTTGATGGGTAGGTGGATGCATGGGTAAACAGACATGAATGTCCATGACTAATTCACTCCTTTGCATCCTCATTTTATAATTAGGAAGCTAAAAGAGGTTAAACACTCACCCGAGCCGCTCATGTCCTTATTGTCCCAGGAACCTTTCCGCTCATCCCAAACTCCATCTTCTTGTGGGTTGGTCTGTGTTACACAACAGTCCTGCGCTTCCTCTCCTGTCTACCCAAATCCTTCAAGACCTACTCAAGCTCCACTTCCTCTGTAAAGCCTTCTCTGACCAGATCAGCTCATACTCCTCTCTCCTTTTCCTAACCTTGTCAATACAAGTTTCTTCCATGATATCTGACTTTGAGTTGATGACAGACTTATGTCTGCATCGTGTCTCCCAGCCTGATGTCAGAGAACAAGCTCTAGGCCCCCCAGACCCCCTCAGAGTGAGGCTGGGCACACGTGCCTTCAGGGCAAAGACTGCACAAAGCCCTCATTACTCTTAATGGCAAACTTCAGAAGTAACAGCTAGCGTGACTCATGTTAGTGACACCACTGATGCTACTCCTGATAACAAAAGTTGATGCTGAGTGGTGCCAGGCACTGCACAGCATGCTAACTATATTATCTATTGTCTACCATAAGCAGACCCTGAACACAATGCTACAAGAAAGGGATTGGCAGTAGTGGGAAACTGCCAGGGGAGGGGTGGAGCACACTTCATCAGTCAGGGTACCTGATCTCAATCTGGGTGAATTGGGGACCAAAGCGAGGCCCAAACTTTACCTGTACAATGACCATTTGTACACCTAACCCTGAATTGCCCCCCACATTTGTAAAATAAAGTTTTTTTAAAAGTACAATATCTACTATAAGCCTCCTAACAGTCTTACAAGGCAGGCGTTATTATCTTCATTTCGCAGACAAGGAAACTGACCTTGAGGGAATTTGTGGTGCTTTTAAGACGTGGACCCAAGATTCTTTGATGCCCCCTCATGAACAGGTGGGCCTCTATATCCCCTTTCTCGGAGTCTGGGTGAGGTCTGAGTGCATCCACTCATAGGTGCCATGTGACTTCTGAGGCTGCGTCCCAAGAGACCAGGCGGCTTCTGAAATGCTCACTGAACCCAAGCACGTGCAGAGCTGAGTGTCCACGAAGGACATTCCCCTAAATGGAGGCCACCGTGTCGTGAGGCAGCGAGGCCGCAGCAGGAAGATGCTCGAGTCACTGATGATCCTGGTCCCTGCATCATCCCAGCCTAGGGGACAGGTGCATGCATGAACAAGCCTGTGGAGCATTCCTGCCCTGGTATCTGACATACACCCAGCTTTGAGTCTTTCCAGGGAGGCCCCAAACATCATGGGGTGGAGACAAGCCATCCCTCCTCCATCCTGCCCCAATTCCTGACTCACAACATTTGTGAGCATCGCACAGCAGTGTCTGCAAGCTGCTCATTTGGAGGTGCATTGTCGTGCATCCGTGACAATTAAAATGGACGTTAATTTGACTTGCCCAAGGCCTGAGGTTGGGATGACAGGCGTGAGCCACCATGCCTGGCCTCAGTGTGAGATCTGAGGGGACATCATCCCAACCCTATCGGCTTCTCTTAGGGAAGACCCTGGTCTAGATGCTGGGAACAGACCCCAAAAGAAAGGCGAACTCCTCTGTTGAGTTACCAGGCAGGAAGGGAAGGGCTGTGGTGAAGTTTTGTGAACAGGGAGGCCGGGACCCCCACCTCTGGGAAGCTGACAGCCCCAAGCCCTCTTTTGGCTGTTGAAATGTTCGTTTTCCAACTTACTGGTGCCTGTTGCCCTTTCTCTGGGCTCTTGGAATGACACCTCACAAAGCACCTGATCCCAACGCCTTCGTTAACACGAGAAGACACCAAGGCCAGGAAAAGAGGAATTCATGAGCCTGAGTGACACATTCACAGCAGGGCACAGGGTGCCCATCAGAGGGATGGATCTCTAAGGGTCGTCTTCCTGGAGTTCTGTCATGAGAGTGAAAGAGTTAACATGGTACCCAATGGCATCTAAATAAATACCCAGACTGAGCACGGCAACAGGTGGCCCTGGGGACTGCCGCTTCATGCCATATCCGCCCACCTGATCACACCCTCAGCTTCACTTAGCGAACAGGTCTGAAATGTGTGTACAGTCAAAATCTAGAGATAGCCAGGCTCGGTGGCTCAGCCTGTAATCCCGCATCTTTGGGAGGCTGAGGTGAGTGGATTGCCTGAGTCTGCGGATTCGAGACCCACCTGGGCAACTTGGTGAGACCTCATCTCTACAATAAATCAAAAATTAGCCAGGCGTGGTAGCGCGCACCTGTAGTTCCAGCTACTTGGAAGGCTGAGGCAGAAGGATTGTCGGAGCCCAGCAGGTCGAGGCTGTGGTGGCCGGGAGCGGCCACTGCACTCCAGTCTGGGTGACAGAGTAAGACTCCAACTAAAAAAAAAAAAAACCTAGAGAAAGCAGCTCCACTCTTGGGTAGGGCTGAAGGATCAGAGCTGTGATCCCGGACCATGGCCCACACCTGTCGAGAACAGTCCAGCCACAATCAAGCTTCCATTTTGAGTTGAAGGCTCTTCCATGGACATCACGTCGTTTGACCCTGCTCCCCCGCCAGGGAAGGCCCAAGAGGGGCTCTCTCCTGAGTGTCTTAGTCCCTCAGGGCTACTATAACAATCTCATGGCCTGGAAGGCTTTTAAACAACAACAATCTATTTCTGGCAGTTCTGGAGACCCAGAGGGCTAGATCAAGGCGCCGGTGACTCAGTGTCAGGGGAACTGCCTCCTGGGTCCCAGCTGGGGTCTTCCTGTTGTGTCCTCAAAGGGCGGCAGGGGCGAGGGAGCTCCTAGAGTCTCTTTCACAAGGACACTAGTCCTATCCGGCAGGCACCTTCCCAAAGGCCCCAGGTCCAAGCGCCATCACTTTGAGGAGTAGGTGCAACACAGGACATCTGGTGGGACATGAACACTCAGGGCACAGCACCGATGGACAGCATGGGAAGCTGCAAGGAGAGGACAATGACTCAAGGGCCAGCGCCAGGCAGTGGCAGACACTCGGGACCTGGGTGGAGACAGGGTGGCCCGACGCTCTGCTGTACTCACAGCCCTTCTGAACCAAAGGTAGGGCCCTTCCCGGGCTGCTGGGCTTCATTCTCCAGATGGGCATCCCACCTGACAGGTCTGTCAGCTGTTCATTCCTAGGGGCAAGTCTGCACCTGGAGTCTATCTTCCTGTCTAGGCCTTCCTGAAGTCCACCGATGGGTGGCACCCCTGGTAAGCCACCCGCTAGGTGCCAGCGTGGAGCCAAAAGGAAGACTAGGACGACTCTGCCAGAGTTACCTGAAAAAGGGCAGCATGAACCCCTGTGCACGCAGGTCAGTGAACGTTAGCAAGAGGACCAGTGGAGCAGCCAAGGGTGGGGACACTGAGGTGGCTGATGAAGTTGAAGCGGCTCTGGCCCCCGCTCCCTGTAAGGCCCTGGGCAGGTTTGCTTCCTTGCCTGTGAGCCGTGGTCAACGCAGTATCTCCCTCACAGGATCGCCAGGAGGACTAGGTGGGTTAATATCTGTCAGGTACTGAGAGCACTTCCTGGTAAGTGATTTATAAATGCTTGTTAAATACGGATGGGCCCTCCAAGGGCCAAGCCTTGTACTGGAACCATGGCCGTCAGCAGGCTGGAGCACACACTGGCCCCGGGAGCCCACAGCCTGCCCAAGGCTGCGTCTGATCAAGAGCGTGGCCATGCCCTTCACTGGACTGTCTGCATCAGGTGTTCACCATGCCAGTGCCTTCACCAACAGGGCCTTTGGTGACCGGTGGTCGATGAGCATGAAACCACTCTGATGTCACGAGTTAGATGTGGCGGGGGTGCACGTGAGGGGGCTCAGGAGCCCCTGATGGGCCTCTGCCTGTGAATATCAGAAGTGAGACCCAGACTGAGCAGTTTCATCTCCACCTCCACCCTCCACAGGGATGGCCACCAGGTCCCTCGGCAGCCGAGCACTGAGAGGAGGCCAGGCCAAACCAAAGTGAACCAGAAGAACAAAACAGAAGGCGTGTGAAATACCTCATTGGCCATTTCTTATGTTCGTCCCATGTTGCATGTTAAACAATGCATATTTTCTCTTTTTTAAAAAGGCTGCCGGGAAAGTTGACATTGCACCTCTGGCTGTGGTGCTCGTGCTGTTAGCCAAGTGCCGAGTAGGGGGGGATCCCAGCAGGTGAGTGGAGCCGAGTAGGGGGTCTCAGCAGGAGAGTGAGGGTCCCAGCAGGCATGTGGGGCCGAGGGGTGTCCCAGCAGGTGAGCAGGGCGAAGTGGACGTCCCAGAAGGTGAGTGAGAGTCCTAGCAGGTGAATGGGACTGAGTAGGTATCCCAACAAGTGAGTGGAGCCAAGCAGGGGGTCTCAGCAGGAGAGTGAGGGTCCCAGCAAGTGAGCAGGGCCGAGTGAGGGGCTTCTCAGCTGGCGAGTAGGGCCAAAGGGCATTCCAGCGGGTGAGTGGGGCCGAGTAGGGGGTCTCAGCAGGTGAGTGGGGCCAACAGTAGTCCCAGCAGTTAAGTGGGGGGGTCCCAGAAGGTGAGTGGACTGGAGAAGGGATGACTTGACTCCCCCTAGGAAAAGCTCCCAGAGAAGGCGAGAGTTTGATGAGACTCTCTGGGAGATGCCCTCTCCTGCATAGCCAGTGCCTGAGCTGGGACCCAGCCTCAGTGCTCATCGTGGCTCTGTTGAATTATGGGCCACACGTAACCCGGCTGTGGGGTGGGAGGGGGTTGGAAGGCAGCAAGGCTGGAGTTGACCAGCAAGGACGCGGGACATGCTGAGTCTGAACTGCATCCTCGATACACCCAAGATGACATGCAGTGCAACCGCCGGCAACCGCACCTTTTCCTCCGTGTGGGGCAAAGCCGTCTGCCTGGGGCCTTCCCTTGTGTAGACTTGGCCTCTCTTTGGAGTTCCCCACTGGCATTCGCCTCCAGGCCTTTATTTTTAAGTACTGCGTAGAGAAAGGCTCGGTCTTTGCACCTCCTTTTCTGGGAGGCTGTGCTGAGCCAGTCCCCACCTTCCCCAGGACCACATCCCTACACCGTCCGTGGGAGGAAGTTTCGGAAAAGTCAGGGCTCTGGTCTCTGCAGATGGAGAAGGGAGGGAAGGACTCAGAAGGCCGGCTGGAGGCTGACCTCGGAGCTGAGACTCATTCTGCAGTCTAGTCACTCGACCAAACATTTAGTGTATCCGGGTGATTGTTCCCTGGTAGGCCGAGCGTCTATCTGCCGGGCCCTTTGTCATGTTAACTGCAGCCGATCAATGGATTGAGGTCAGGACTTCTGATGTAGGTGCAAGCTTAGAGGGAAAAAAGTCTCAAAGATTCATTTTTTCTCGTCTGGTACCACTCCGGTCACTTATTTTTTCTCAGTTAGCCTCTGCCGCTCTAAAGTGGATATTGATCAGTGCTTTAATGCAAACCTGTCAAATTAATTTTGCAGACCTGGGATATGACTGGCCTAAAATTGCTTCTGCATCTGTTCTCTGCAGCAAGCCTATGAATTTTAATCACGGCCGGAATGGGCTGGTGGCTTTTTTTGTTAGAAACTTGAATAGGAAAGGTTTAAACTGTAAATGCCGGGGAATGATGCTGTTTTGTTCTTTTCAGAAACTCGTGTGGTGGAGGTCAAAGAAATTATGATGTCGGTGTCTTCTTGGCAGCTGCCGCGGGAAAGCTTTGAGGGCTGCCTTTCTGGGAGCTGCGCCCGCAGCCACGTGCAGCTGCAGGGCTGCGGCCCCAGGAGCGGTGGGCAAGGGGACGCCGGCTCCATTTGCCGCCCGGCTTTCAGCGCTGTGCCGGGCTCCTGTTCTGTTGTCATCGAGACACCTTCATCTCCAGGGTGAGGGCGGCTCAGAGTTCGCGTCGTTTTGAAGATCCAGGTCCAGGCCTGGCTCTGCCTCACCCTCCTGTGTACCGCAGAGAAGATGGCCTCTTTTGGGGATTCAGTAATTATCTCAAAACCATATCTAGTGCCAAGAGCGATCCTGTCACACCGTCCCTTGGGACGGGCTCCTCTGGGTTGGGCTGTGCCACCGTCGGTCTTCTGGCCCAGAGTCTGGCTCAGAGCTCTGCTGGGTGAGGAGGACCTCCCCTCTGCCCACAGCACCCTGGGCCTGTCAACTGCAGCTGCCACCCTGAGTCCTGGCGGGAGGCTTCTCCACCACTCCATGCCTCTGGTTTTGGGGGTTGAGCCGGGGCTGATCCCGGCTGCCGCCACACCCACTTCTGCCATCACTGCTGCTGCCACCAGAGTGTCCTAGACACTGTTTCCAATTGTACCAAGGAAGCAGACAGGCCCTTTTGCAGGGAAAGGCACTCCTCGCACCCTGCTTTCCCAGGTAGACATGGCACGTCTGCCCCTGATGCTGGACAGGGTGTGGCGTGCTTCCTGGTGGGTTCTTTAACTTCACCACAGAAAAGAATTTTGGAGCGAGTCCCAAGTACAGCTTAAGACCGAATTTATTAGAAAGAAAGAGGCACGTTCAAGGAAGGCATGGGTGCCCGCGACAAGAAGCTTTATTTCCTTTGCCAACAACGAGTAAGCAAACCATGAGCTAAGAGGGTGGGCTGCAGGTACCTGGTCACGAGTTTTGATGATCATTTCTTATGATCATAGGTCATGAGCTAAGTGGGAAGGGCTGCAGGCATCTGGTCACGAGTTTGATGACTGTGGAGACCTTTTAAGGCCACAAGGGCCTTCTAAATGATGGAAGTTATTGCCTAACTAGATTTAAGCCTTTTTTTTTTTTTCTTGAACATCACATCTGTGTTTTGCATAACTCCCTGTTGTTTCTGTGTTTTACTGCACGGGTAGATCCACATTCTGGTCTGCAAGAATGTGCAAATTCGTAAAGCATTCTGTATTTAAAAAAAGAAAAGAAAAGAAAGATGCCTGAAACTTACCCTCTTGCAATTAAGAGCTGCCTGCCAGAGACCTCTCTATGTGCATCTAAACTGCCTGGCCACCCTGCCTCACTACACTGACCCAGGGCTCTGCCTCTCCCTCTGGTGGCGGCTTCCCGCCTCACAGTCTGGGCGAGTTGCCACTGCAGAATGGGCCAGCTGTGACCCTGACTGTCCTGGGCCTCCCCTGCACGTTCCCATCTACTCATCGAGCGCTGACCATGTGCCAGGCTCTGTTCTCAGCTTTTCACACATGACCAAACTTAGCCCTCATACAAAACACGCCATGGCAGTACTGTTAACACCCCTGGTGCAGGGGAGGAGACCGAAGCTCAGAGCTGAGGGCAGCTTCCCCGACCGGCCCACTCACTGGCGCCATGCCAGGTATGCTCTCAGGACGTCTGGCTCCAGGCCAGCCTTGTGACCTGCTGTGAGCACTGTCTGTCCATCTCTGCCACGCGTAAGGAGACACGTGATGTAGGATTACCTTATCTAGTCCTGATTATTGCATCAATATTTCAACTTCCCTAATAAAACCCCAAGGTCCTCAAGGTATGACTCCCTACTCCTTGAGTACTTAAACAGACAAACAAAGGTGAGGAACCAACCACCTGGTCCCAGGGAGCAGGCCACAGAGAGATGTCTGGGGACAACGGTGGTGGGAACTCTGGGTTCGGCTTTATCGAGAAGGACAGAGATGAGTGAGGGGTGGAAGGGAAAGAGAGAGAAAGAGAGAGAGAGAGAGAGAAGGAAAAGGGGAGAAAGATGAAGGAGGGAGGGAGGGAGGGAGACAGACAGGGACAAAAGGGAGGGATAGAGAAAGGGAGAGGAGAAGAGAGAGAGGGAGAAGGGGAGGGAGAGAATTGTTTCCCTAAACCCGGGCATACTGCATCTCTCCAACTGTGTGGGCTCCCCCTGAGTGAAGAGCCGGAGAGGCCAGCAACTGTGGGCCCAGCACCGGCCAACACCACCAGGTCAGAGCACTGGGCTTTGAGAGGCCCCTCAGGTGTCCCTGGAGGTCACATGAGGCCTGAGGCCAGCACCTGAAAGCTGCCCAGACACTGCCGGCCTGCCAGGGTCCACAGAGCGGCGGAGAGTCAATAGAGGGGGCTCCCCGCACCTGCTGGGCAAAGGAACAGTTGTCCCTTCCCTGGGCCTCCTGGAGACTCCGGTCAGTGAGGAGGGAAGGGGCCTGGCTTGGCTCAGAGCCGGGCCGGCCTCCTCCTGCCCATCGCACAGCCCATGGCCGTCACTCCTGCCCCAGACCCCTCTAGGATTCAGGGTCTCCCTGAGATGGCACCGGGGCAAGGCAGAGAAGTTCCCGCAACTCGGCCTGGAGGTGCCCTGTGAACTGGTTGGAGCCGCCCTAACTGAAAGTGACCGGAAAGACAGAATCAGAGCTGTGGGTGAGCAGCAGAGAGGCAGCCTGCACAGCCGGGCTGTGAACAGAGGTCAGAAGACCGACCCATTTCCTGCCGACATCTCACCTAGAAACGACTGACTTGAGTAACAGGACTGATGGCACACACGGCACAGACTCGAGTCGGGTGGCACTAGAGCGACTTCTTTCAAGTGGCCCTCCATTTTGTCCCGGGGGTCCCCTTTGCCCCTGACCTCCTGGGCAAGGAAGCCTTCCCTCTGAAGACCAACAGGAGGGTCGCGGTCCCCTTGGCCAGGAGACGGGGTGGGCGGGCTGGTCGCACAGACGTCGCTGCAGAGTTCACCAAGAGCCTGAGGAGGGGCTGCTGGGCGGGTGATGAGAGAAGCCCTGGGGACCTGTCCCACAAGATGGTCCCCTTGCTCTCTGTCCTGCCTGTTTGTTCCCTGAATGGCAGGGGTGTGGCTCTGGCCAGTCCCACTTTCTCCTTCACAGTTATCGCAGCCACTGTCCACCCCCCAAAAAGACAGCTCTGTCTTACGTATCTCCTGATTGCCGGGGTTTGGGTCCCCAGCTCTCCCTTGGGGAGGTCGTCGCAGGGAGTTTCTGTAGGCGGAGAGGCTCAGCCTGGTCACGGCCATCCCGGGGGGTGCGGGGTGGGGAGGGCCCTCTTCCTAGAGCACCAGGGGCAGGCAGCAAGGGGGCGACCCCTGCACAGGGGAGTCCTGCTGGTGTGTGTTTGGTGGCCATGCCCAACTTCTCGTTGAATTCATCCAGGGTGCACCTGCCAGGAGGCGGTCCACCCCACCTCCTCCCCTCTATGTCCCTTGAGTCCCCCAGTGAGACCAGGCCCTTGTGAGCCGCACCTGCCTCCCTCCCAGCCTGTCACTCTCTGCCAGGCAGACTGCTGAGGGTGGGAGGTGCCCGTCCTTGCCCGGTGAATGAGTGTCCGCCTGAGTGAATGAATGACTCTATGAATGAAAGGAAAGGAAGCGGCCAGCAATTAGACACCCACACACAGCGCTGGCCTGACCACATGGCTTCCTGCCCTCCGCTCACGGCTAAAAGCTCTGTGCCCGCAATGTCAGGCGTGGGCTCCTGGTCCCCAAGGGGAGGGGCAGGGTGGCTGCTCTGTGGTCCCATGAAGCGGGGCCAGGCCAGGGGTCGGGGGAGCCATCCGCTGCCAGTCACCTGGGTGACTCGGGAAGCCACGGGCCTGCCTGCGTTTGGGTCTGGTCATCCGCCCAGCGGGACTGAATCTCTCTGCGTGTCTACCCCGCTGCAGGTTGTGGGGACAGAGGGCAGATGATATAGGAGGGCACACAGCGCTTGGGAGAGAGGAGAAGAAACACACAGGGTGGAGAAGGGAGCATTAAGATGACCCTGGGCTCGGCCGGTGCACGCTGGACAGCAGGCTCCACACGAGAGGCCGGGTCGTGGGTGGAAAGGCACCCGGTTCTTCCGTGTGGACACTCTCGCCTTCAGAGGAAATGCCCCAAGGCCCGGAGGCACCCTGTCTGTGCCCAGCCTGAGAGGGGGGCTGTGAAGGCGAGGCTGCCGGGGAGGGGCGGTAGGGGTGTTGGAGCGCCGTGAGGGCGGGGTTGTAGGGGTCCTGTCTGTGCCCCGTCCGAGGGGCAGGGCAGCGAGGGTGGGGCTGCGGGGGCAGGGCTGCCAGGGCGGGGCTGCAGGGGAGGGGCTGCGAGGGCGGGGCTGGAGTGGTGGGGCAGTGAGGGCGGGGCTGGAGGGGCGGGGCTGCGAGGGCGCGGCTGCAGGGGAGGGGCTGCGAGGGCGGGGCTGGAGGGGTGGGGCAGTGAGGGCGGGGCTGGAGGGGCGGGGCTGCGAGG
>NW_007232317.1:325551-337202 GCF_000164805.1 Carlito syrichta
ATGGGCGGAATCGAAGGAATTCCTCCCACCCCAGAGAGGTCACGTCCGCGGGAGCCGCTGGATCTGCGGAAGGGCTCTGGGGGCGTCCAGGTCACCGGTCCAGAGACACCGGTTGGCGCCAACCGTGTGCCCGGCGCTGCTCCAGACTCGCGGCTGGGGTGGGGCACAGAGTCCTACCCAGAGAGCCCGAGGGAATGACTGCCAGACAGGCAGGCAGGCAGAGAGTGGGGGAGGGGCGGGGCCCCACACTCGCCGGGAGCGGCTGGACCGGGCTCCGCGGTGGACCGGCTCAGCTGGGACAGGAGGGCCGTCCGAGGTGACAGCCTTAGACCAAGGCCTGGACTGTGAGGAGGGACACGGGGAGCGAATGACACAGCCTAGATGGCGGGGGGCCCCGGACGCAGCATGTGCCCAGCACAGGGGACAGGGAGGCCCGTGACGCCTCCCTGGGGGGCAAGCAGGGACGCGGGCTGAGGGAGGGACAGCACAAAGTCAGCACCCACGGACACGGTGACAAAAGCGTGAGACTCGTGTTCTTCTTGTGACTTTTCTATGTGTTTAAAATGATCTCGAAGTGAAGAGTCAACAAATGGAAGACCGCCAGGCTGCGGGTGGACAGCTGGTGGCAGGGGAGGGGACGTCGGGTCTGGAGCAGTGAGGGTGTCGGGGAGGTAGGAGGCCACTGGGCCAGGGAAGCGGGCAAGCCAGGCCTTTCCAGGTGTGCTCAGGGGCTATGGCTCTCCATGGCTCCCAGCATGGTGCCACAAGCCCAGTGTTATCCACAGTGCAAATGTGTGGTCTTGGGGTTCTGCAGTCTAGAAACCCAACATGGGCATCACCAGGCTGTCACCGAGGCATCGGCGGGGCTGGGCACCTTTCCAGACTTTCTCAGAGAGCATCATTCCAGAGACTTCTCCTCTGCCCGTGCGTAAGTCCCCTATGACGGAGCCAGAACAGGTGTGGGGCCTTCTCATGCCACCCCCTTCTCACACGGCGCCCTCCCCTCTCACATCGCCCCCCCTTCTCATGCCATCCCCTCCTCTCTGGCCGCAACTGGAAAGGACCTCACTCCCAAGCGCTGTGATTGCATCGGGCCCACCTGAGTAACCCAGGACAATCATTCCTTCTCAGGATCCCCAGATCTTCGATCCTGGGTGCAGAATCTTCTGCCATGTGAAGCAACACGGTCACAGGTGCTCAAGATTAAGGTGTGAACATTTTGGGGGCCACGATTCCACCTGCCACAAGGTAGAGCCGCTAGGCTGGCACGAACAGATTGGGTGGGGTGGGGTGGGGTGGGGTGGGGAGAGGAGCTGAGGACAACTCTGGGCTCCCTCCAGAGCTGCTGTTCAAGGGGTGACCCTGACCGGGTCAGTAAGCCCCTAGGAGAGGGGCCGATGGGCGGGCGAGGCAGGGAGTCAGTGGCTCTGTAGGGATGTGCCAAGGGTGAGTGGGTGCCGACAGAGTGATTGGGGACCTCGTGCCGGTCTGGGGCAGGGAGGAGGACCGGCAGTTGGGCCTGAGGGTCACACATGTGTGGTGACCGTGTGCCTCATAACAAGTTCTGAGTCCCTGGCACTCGCCAGGCACTGCAGATGCAAACACTTCCATAAATAAAAGACGTCGGAAGGCAGCAGAAGGCCGGATGGAGACTGGCTGGACAGACGTGCTGGGTCTGATTTACAAGGCCTTGCATGCTAGGCCACTAGGCATGAGCACACTGCAGGACACGACAGAGAAGGTTCTGAGGACCCGGGGCGTGGCTGACTCAAGCGCTGGCGGGCGTGAGAGCTGGGGAAGCCACCGGTGTGGGTTGCCTGGCCTGTGGGGAGCCCTTCCTGCCCCGTCCGCCCCTGAAGGGATGTGACTGACACCAGGGTGGGAGGGGTGTGGGAGGAAGGCGAGAGGCGCCTCTTCCTCTTTCTGAGCTGCCGCTCTTAAATCAAACAATTCAATCCAGGTGAAAGAGGCTCGGCGGCCGGGAGGGGAGAAGAAAGAGAAGCAGACGATAAAAAAAAATCAATAACACTTCCCCATAAAATAAATTGAGATTTGTGGAATTCACTTCCACTTGACATCAAAGATGCCGATTTGGTGAATTCGTTTAAGGCCAAATTGAAAACGTATCATTTTAATCCAGGTCCCTGAGCTGCCCCAGGCTCCCGGGCAGGGGCCCTAGGGACCGGGTTTACGGCCACTCCCAACCCTTGCTGGGGGCCGATTTATCTCCGTGGTTCCAAAGAAGCTGTGCTGGGGTGGCGGGAGAGGCAGGCAGGGACCCAGCCCCTCCCCAGGGCCCAAGGCCCTCCAGCTGGGACACCCAGGAACCACTGATATGGGCGCGACTGGTCATGGAGGATGGCTCTAGGGGGCAGACGAGGCCTCCAGGGAACCTCAGGCATCACGCAGCACCTCCGGCCTCCAGGCCTGACCGCTTCCTCCTGTGAGTGGTGTGGTGAGGGGTGAGGAAGAAGATGGCTGAGAATCAGCAGGCACTGGGCCCGGTCCCGTCCCTAAAGCACAAGCATGCCATCTTGGTGGTGTGGAAGCAGGGCGGAGGACCGCTGCCCTAAGAAAACAAGGCTGGCCCAAGAGTGAGGGGCACCACGTGAGTCTCCTTGGCCCAGGTTTCAAAAGTGAAAAGACAGGCCTATGACCCTGTTGGGCTAGGTGCCAGAACATGCCTCACTGACCTTGAGATGCAGCCCCCTCTGGGGGCTTCCTTCAACCCAGGGCAGGGACACAAGGGCCAGTGAGTCTGCAGGCTGGTGGGTCATGATGACACTGATTTCAGACCCCGAGAAAGCTATCTCTGGCCAGAGAGGAGCAGCCAGGCCTGGAGTAGTATGGCTAGGACAGTTTGGAGTGTGGGCAGACAATGCAGAGCCATGGTCACCAGCAGTGCAGTCCAAATCCACATATCCAGGTGCAGATCCCAGCTGTGAGGCTGCTCCATGACTCAGTTTCCTTACCTGTAAGGTGAGAATGGGACATAAGGGTATTACTAACCAGTTCTAATTCCACAGAGAACTCATGGTTACAGTGCTGAATAAACACAAAAGTGGGCACTTCTGGTCTTAAAGCCTGAAACCTCACAGTTCTCTAATGTGAGTTCCTTTCTGAGGAAACCAACCCTCAAGTACCAGAAACTGAAACTCATGAGATCACCACAACCGGGCTATAAGATGCCAGGTACCTCCCATCCACCAGCTCCTACTTCCTGTCACTCCTCCCTAACTCCTGGCTACTCCTCCTCCTCCTTACTCCTCCCTAACTCCCAGCTCCTCTCCCCCCTCCTCCTCAACTCCTGTCTACCAGCTTCTCCCCCTCACTTCTCTCCAACTCCATCTACCAACCCCTCTTCCTCCCCACTCCTCCTTAGCTCCTGTCCCCACCTCCTCCTCCCCTCCCTTCCTTCCTCTTTCTTGCCCCCCTTCCTCATGCCCAATTCTTCTCCCTCAGCCCACCCTCGTTCTATTTCCTGCATTCCTGCCCCAGTGTGTAAATCCTCAACTTCTGCGGGACGTGCCCGTGAATTTGGGACAAATCTCCCATTCTCTTGGGCTGATCTTACCCACATGGAAGGCCTTCTTCCCTGGCAATACTTGCTTGTCAATGACTGGCCCCTATGGCACAAGCCACAGGACCTTGATGGAGCCCCTGAGGTTTGGTAGCATTTCCCCAGAGGTCTGTCCAGGGCCCTCCCTCAAGGAAACGCAAAGCACCCAGTTGGCATACTGTTGACACTCATACTTGACACTGTTATGATGACCACGATGGCCAGTTGGGGGACTGTATGAAGCCATTGGGCCCTCACCCAGGCTTCAGTGTCCTCCTCTGAAATGAGATTGAGGTGGGAGTCCCCGCCAGCTGGGCCTCCTGAATCTTTCCTCTGGGTGTCCTTCTCGCCCCAGTGACTGCAGCAGAATGATGGCCTTTCTCTAGGATTTCCAGCCACAGCAGCTTCCAGCCCTGAGCCCCCAGGACCTTGGGCAGAAATATTTGGCATCTGGAAGGGCCCCAAGAAAGTCTGGCCAGCAGGAGGCCTGCGGAGGGCAGGGCTGGCCAAAGCGAGGCCAATCCTGTGGCCACATCCACCCCCGAGCCTGCCCTGGCCTGCTGAGTCCAGGCTCTGGGCCGCGGGACCCCAGCCTGACTCGGCCTCCTCAAATTGAATGTTCACTTTAGCCTAGATTTGCAAAGCAATTTGTTAATGCTTCTGTGCAGGGGCTGTTTTCTCCAGGGTTTTAAAGAAAAAACTCATTTCAATGTAAAATTCACAGCACCAAATTGAAATGTATTCTGAGCGGAGTGAGCGGCTCAGAATCCCGGGCCGGTGAGGGGCGTGCATCACGTTGTAATTACAACTCCCTTTGTGCGTCGGCTGCAGGCCTGGTGAGGCAAATGGAGAAAATGCTGACCCTTTTGAGAAGAGAAAGGACTTTTGTGACTGCTCCCTTTCAGAGAGAGCTCTTCCAAGATGGTCGGGGAGAGGGACACCTGGATCCATCTGTCACAGGAACAAAGCGTGTCTCGGCCTCCTTAGCCGGGACGACTTCCTCTCAATGGTTTCTGGAGTTTGACTCTTATTTCTTCAAATGCATTGAAGGGAAGACAACAAAGCACCTTTTTTCTAGCATGTCTTGGTTCTTTTTGCTTAGAAATGATACCTAGGCTCTTCCTCCTCGATATGCACACATACATGAACATGTACACATGCATGCACACATATACATGCACATTGCATGCCACAGATATGCATGCAAAACACAGGCTCACACACATACACATATATGCACATGCATTCGTACATACACATGCCACACACAAACACATGTACACGAGCATTGAGCCTCAACACCACTGCATGAACGTAATAGACACACAGACACACACTTCCTGTGTTTTTACAAACCATACTGGCAGGCCCCTAATTGGATCATACTTCCAAAAACATGTGGTTTAGGCTTGGCTTACATGACACTAGGGACTTGTTTATTTCCTTAGTTGTGATGAAGATCTCATGATGAAGTAGGAGGGTATCTTCTTTCTCAATAGATATGCACTGAAGTACTTAGCAGTGCAGTGCCAACATGTCTGTGGCTTCTTTTCAAATAATTATGAGAAAGAGAGAGAAAGAAAGTAAATGTGGTGATCTGTTAACAGTTCTTAGATCCGGGTGCAGGCAAAGACATATTGTACGATTAATTGTACCATTCCTTTAGCAATTTATATGCTTGAAATTTGCCCTGATTAAAATTCAAGCAAATCAGAATTGGTGAGAACATGTTCCACTTATATTCAGTTGTCAGCTGATTCAAAACCTGCCCTTTGTATCTGTGTGGGTGTGCCGATTGCATAAAGTCTTCAGATTTTGATAAGCCACACACAGAGATCATTTTGTAAGGAAGCATTAGGAGATTTGGTTGTTTCTGGAAAACAGAACCTCTGAAAGCGTAGGAACGAGGACAGCAGGAGTTTTTCCAGGTTGGGTGAGAAGTTGCAACTCTCTGAACATGATCTTTGTCGAGAGGCCTTTTAATCTTTTGCAGTCGTGACAGCAGATGTCAGACCTCTGCTCAGTCAGATGCATGAGCTTCTCCCATTAATCTTGGTAGACTGGCAATAGATCTGTGGAGTGGGAACACAGCTTTATAGGTAAAAGGGAGGAGTGCTATAATTAAACACCCGAGGCTGGGTAATTTATAAAGAAAAAAGGTTTATTTGGCCCACAGTTCACTATGGTGCCTGTACCCCTTGGCTTCTGGTGAGACCTCAGGAAGCTTCCAGTGATGGCAGAAGGCGGGGAAGGAGCAGGTGTGTCACGTGGCGAGAGCGGAAACAAGAGGGAGGCTCTTTTAAATAATCAGCTCTTCAGACCGAATGAATTAATACACGGAAAGGGGTTTGGATCGTGCCGGCGCACCAGAAGCACCATAGAAAGTTTTGCTGCTGTTCCTTTTGCTGACAGCTCAGACAAGGAGACGGGTGAGGGTTGCAGCTAAGTAGCTATTAAAAAACGTAATATTGCAGAAACATGCAACCAGCCACGCCGCCCATCAAAAATAGACCGAGTAAAGAAAATGTGGTACATGTACACGATGGAATATTACACAGCTCTAAAGAAGAAGAAAATCACGAACTTCTCAGCAAATTAGATGGAGTTGGAGATAATCATTCTTAGCGACCTATCACAGAAACAAAGAACCAAGTATCACACATTCTCACTCTTAAGCGGGGTCTGAACATCAATTGCAAGAGCACCAGGGAGGGATCAGCAGTCGCGGGACACTGCCAGGGGAAGGAGGATGGGGGGTGGGGCGTGTAACAGCACTAAGGGTACCAGATCCTAAACCAGGGGAAGTGAGGACCAGTTGGAGGCCCAAACTTCCCTGCATTACTTATGAACTTAATCCTGGCTTGTAGCCCACATCGTTATAACAAAATAAAGTAGAAAAAATTAATAGAGAAGCCACTGGGCTAAGACCACCCAGGGCCGTGGGTTCCTAGACAAGCAAGCCAACGCCCAACTTGCTGTGAGCAATAGAACGAAACTGAAGCCCAGTCAATCAGAAGGCGCCACATTCACCGCTCACTAAACATTTTCCACCGTGACCCGTCAATGACATTTTCTTTCTCCCACTTCCGCGAACACCTGATGAAAGCTCTGGTGCTGCCTAATTCATGAATTTCTCCATCAACTCATGGGAATCTCCATGTGCCTGCATTCACCTGATGATCGGGGGACCACAGAGCATGCAGACGCCTCTGCCCCGCCCTCCCTATCATGAATGCTGGGTCCACCCTTCATGGTCATCACGTTCAGGTGTGGGCCTGGCCCCAGCTGGGGAGGCCCATCTCTGCACGCCCCCAACTGCCCCCAACTGCCAGGCACACCCCTCCCGGCTCACGTTCTCCCCTCTCCAGACTATGCTTTGGGGGTGTCTCGGGGCTGGACGTTCCAGGCAGCTGTGCCCACCCACAGAGCACACGGGGCATCAGGGCCCAACAGTTCCCCTTCCCCAAGGGAGTCCAGTGCCTGGTCCTCCTGCCTGCCCAGGGGGCCGTCCCTAGGAGACCGCACATAGGATCAGCAGGAGACGCAGCCCTTTCTCCACTCGCAGATGCCTCGGACGCTTGCACAAGACAACTCTGAAACAGTGGCACTCCCGGCTGGCATCTGTGTGCACTGCAGTCACACTGCAGGTGCATCGACCAGGCAGGCTGCATGGGGCACCTCTCGTCGGACCCCTGTCCCTCACCCATCAGGAGTGGGCAGTTGCGCCTCAAGGCTCACCTCTTGCCCTCCCCGCCAGGCTGCCCTCCAAGTTCCCCTCCCTTGGCATCCCGATAGCTCTAGGCTCTGGTCCCAAGCCTGGTTTGCACACCTGAGTGCAGTGAGACTCCCAGCAAAGCCAAGGGACTGTCCCATGCAGGGCCACTCCCTGGAGTGATGGTGGCCATGATGGCAAGACTGTCTTTTACACACTGACCCTTTCCTCTGTCTAGAGGGCCCCTCAGCCTGCTTGAGGTGGTGGGGGGCATCATTCCCTCACCTCCCCGGGGCCCTCTGTCCCAGGACGACCCCCTTCTGGACTCTGAGCTCCAGGAGTTGCCGCCCCATCCTGCTTCAGGGCTGGCCAGACTCCGGCTCACCCACGTGCAACCCCGGCCCCCCTCCCTGGCTGCAGAGCTGTCTCCACTGATGCCCTCTGCTTGCCCTTGCCGCCTCCATCTCCATTCTCATGCCTGGACCCTGGACCTGGACGCTCGCTGGGTTGTCACCTGGTTCTGTGGGTGGAGTCACTTGACTCTTGTCCCTCCTGCTGCTGTGTTCCGCCCCCCCGCCGGCTGCTCTGATGAGGAGATGTGACTTGCCCCTGTCAGGCCGGGGCCTCCTCTGGCCAGGCCACGGCTCTGGCGGGAGTGACCCAAGGGTGCCAGGACAGTCAAGAGTTGTTCTCGGTGGCTGTGGCAGAGCCCAGAGCTCCCAGTGGGCAGTGAGGACAATCCCTGTCGAGGTGGGCTCTAAGCAGGCGGTTCGCCCGGCTTGGCTTGACCGAGCCACGCCTCTTTGGGGCTTCCCCCTCCTCTGCCTCCCTTGAGTCCTGTGAGCGGCCTGCTGTCTTTCTAGAAGATTCCTTCCTCCTTCGGTCAGTCATGGTTGTGCAGGCAAGAATCTGGGCCTGCTCACTGCTGACAGCCCCACCTGGACCCCGGGGCACGGCTGCACCTGCATGACCCGAGGCCAGGACAGCCGCCAGGCCCAGGCTTCCGTGCTCACCCCGTGTGCAGGCCTGGTCTGCAGCCGGTACTGAAGGTCCTTCTTGGATGGAATGTTAAGTAGGACGAGGCAGGCCGGTCGCCAGGGAGCTCTCTTCAGGTGTAAACAGCCTTAAACCGACTCTACGACAGAGGTGGTGACGTTCGAGGGTAAGAGGCTTCACTGGGGCCGTTCCGCAGCCCTAGCCCCCAGGACGCGATGCCAAGGACGAGCAGGGGTGGTTCCGCGCCAAGAAGCCTGAGTGTGGAGGGAGAACCCTGGGCACCACCTGCGTGACCTGCGTGCTCCCTGCTCTCTCCCCAGCTCCCCCCACCTGCGGCACCTCCGCCCAGTCTCAGCCCTCAAGCCCAGCTTAATGCCGCCTCTTCCAGGAAGCCAACCTGATCAGCCTCTGACCTCTCCCCTTGGTCCTCTACCCAAGTCACATGGGAGCGTGGATGACAGTCACTACCTGCACAGCTTCCCTCCTGGCTATCAGTTCCCTGAGGGCAGTCCGTGCTCTGAGTCAGGAATAGCTGCCCTGTGAGAACAGGTGAACGAATGAGCGTATAAAGTCTTTATCCGTGTGAACGTGAGCAAGCGCAGCACCTGCCACCAGGCCCACCCAGATCCGTCCCCAGGGCCATCGGCGCAGCGGAGGGATATGTTTTTGCGCTGGGACCTGATGTCGCACCGTTCCCTGAAGAGGAGGCAGCCACCAGTGAGGCAGTATGCGTCTTCTCTTCCCAGGCGGGCACGAGCCCTAGCGGTGGGGGGCTGGCACAGGGTTGGATGTCGTTCCCCATGACAAGTGTGCTGGCACTCAGACATGGCTTATGGCAGAACATGCTTTCCTGTGCCGCGTGCACCCCTTGTTTCAGGGACCCTTCCAGCCCAGGTCATCAGGGATGCGGTGTATCCCGCTCACGGGTCCTGTCTATGAAGGACTTGTTTCAGAAATCTCCAGAAAACTTGCTTCAAAGGCACCCTCTGAGCTCTACCCCAGGAGCCTGGCTCGCCACACCCTCTGCAGGAAGCGTCTGGCACAGCTGGGTCTCAGAGGCCTGTGGGGGTGAGGGGTTCCACCTGGAAGTATATACGGGACCCGATGACACTGAGAGCCCCTCCAGCTCAGAAGGTGTGTTCCCCCACGTTGGATTGGATTGGGCACCACCCTGCGGCCTGGCCTTCCCCTCAGCGTCTGGATGCTTCCCAACCGAGCTTCCTCCTACCTACTGCTTTCTTTGGACAAGTTCGGAAAGCTCACTGCTGAGGACTGGGTGTCTGCATCTCCCAAAATGTGTGTGCTGAGGCCCTGGTGCCATGGTGTTGGGAGGCAGGGCCTTTGGGTGGCACTTGGGCTCAGCATCCTGGTATCCTCGGACCCTTGCAGGTCATCTCTTGACCCATAACAGCCTGAACATTATCAAACATTAGGTTTTTCCATCTGAGATAGCTTTCAGGTCCCGTGTCCCCGAAAACTACTGCCATTAGCTGGTCTGAAGGACCCCACAGGAAGCTGACTCACCAAAGAATGCCGTTTCCCCCTCCCGATGATTTCTCTCCCTTACCCCAACCGATCCATGACCCCGCTTTTCCAGCCCCTCACCCTCGTGATCCCCTTGAAAGCCCAGCCCAAACCTCTTCGGGAAGATGGTAGTGAAGACACTGGCTTGCCGTCTCCTCAGGCTGCCAGCTCTCCAATAAACCCATCTTTGCTCCCACTGACTCTCATCTCTCGGGTTTGGCTTCCAGCAGCCAGCACCTGGACGTGGGTCCAGTTACACTTCTGCGTCCCCGTCCCTTCACCAGAGCAGCTGGTGTGTGCCTGCCACCTGCACAGGTCTGCACAGTGAGTGGCTTTGCTCTTGTCAGCAGGGACGGTCCCCGAGCAGGGCCCAGGCCTCAGGCTCAGAAGGGGTCATCTATCCCGGGTCTTGGGCAGCCCACACCAACCCCCGCCCCTTCCTCCTCAAGCCCTCCTTTGAGAAGACCTGAAACCCTGGCCAACAAGTGAGTGTTCTTTCTCCTTCTCCATGTCTGGAAAGTTGGTAGGAAAAATGAGCTTTCAACAGCACAAATCGGGGTCAGCTCAGAGCAAAACCACGGCAGATACATAGACCTCATCTTTGCTCCTGTTCCAAGTTCCTTCCCAGGGTCCCTCTCCCTAATGTCCGTCCTCTCCCCCGCCCCATCCTGTGTCCCAGCGCCTCCCTGCCCCCCCAGCCCTGGTCACCAGCTGGCTGCTCATTAGACTTCTCTGGGAGGATGGGCTGAGAGCCACTGCCAGCCACAGAAGAGCCCTCACAAGGAGGGCTCAAAACTCGGGAGTTTCCACTCTCCTGACACCCTCAAGTCTCCCAGCAGGTGGCCACAAGTATTCCCAGGCCGTGTGGTCCCAGCATTGATATTGCCTGCCTCCGAGTTGTAGGTTTTTTCTTCTTCTGACAGTGCAATATTGCATATAATAACAATTACCAATGACCTCCACTGGGTTGTCCAATCTCATTATTGCCGAAGCGTTTGGTACCTGCCACTGCCAATTTGCCTCAGCTGAGGTTTTATTCAGTGGGATATGATAGAGCCGTACAGCAATCTTTTTCCATTTAAATAGTTTAATTGAGGAAAGCTATCAGATGTTTCCAAATTTAATGTATACAACAATTTGCTTTTTCCTATCTCTTTTCAGAGTTGAGTCGGAAGAAAATGACATCTGATTCTTATAGAAGGAAAGCAATTACATCTTGGCGTCTGCCTTTCCCGGCTTGCATATGTTTTTAAACATAAAAAGAAATTCTTAATATGTAATTGTCAGGTAATAAAAAGGGAAAAATATTTTACTTTGCGTTTATGAAGTAATTTTTCAAAAGCATAAGGGAATTACATGTTAATGTTTTATGTTTATGATTGCACTCTAATACTGCACTATTTCTTCAAGTTTGGGGCTTTTTTTCCCTCTCTGAAGATGGGAGCTGACAGGATCAGGCCCGGCTCCAGCCTTGACTCCCACCCAAGTGGTGCTGCAGACCCAGTCCTACCTCCTTGGAGCTCCTGCCCCTGCCCGCCCCCCACATTGAGCACTTGTTTTCTACACTGAATAATTCAGCATGAGACTGAGTGGCCTTCCCTTCTGCACTGTGAGCTTCCTGAGAATAGAAAGACTTCCTTTTGCATTCTTGTGTTCTCCACAGTCCTCAACAAAGGGGGAGCTCAAAATAGTTGGCACACAACAAACACTTGTTGAACAAATTGGTCACTGAATTGACAAAGAACTAATTATCAGATAATGAGAATGCTATAATTCTAGCACCCAGTTCATGACTGAGAAGAGGCCCACTGAATGGAATGGGATGGGTGGGAGGGTGGATGGTGGGTGGGTGGAGGAACA